>NW_028281125.1:0-7500 GCF_059751285.1 Brachycentrus maculatus
ATTCGAGGTTAATGATTCAGATCAATTTCTCCCCATTTTTGGGCTTGAGTTTTTATTTCTGTGTTTTAACAAATAACATTGAGACATTATCTGTATTGCTGGGACATCGTTGTCGGGACAGTGATGTTGATAATGATGCCATGTCCCGGGATATCGGGACGGATGGCAACCCTACCCTAATATCAAAACTAATATTGATATAATCAAACTTTATACAATGTAAACTGTTAACAATGTTATCAAGTTACCAGTTTTTGGTAAAATGACAAAAGGGTTTTCATTACTTATACAAGACATGGTAGGTTCATATGGTGCGATTGATTAAAAAAGTGTTTATTTTAGCTCTCCATATAGAAAAAAAAAAAAATTAATAATACTATAATTTTTTTACCACTTGAATTTAATTATTTTACAACAACGACTAGTTTCGGAAGCATAGCTTCCGTCATTATAATAATATAAATAAACTCAAGTGGTAAAAAATAATTGTTTTTCTTTTATAATGTCATCACGTCTTACCACAAAGTGAATGCCGAAACAATAAATAAAATGTAAAATGAAAAGCTAGTAATTTTATCAGCCTCCATAGTGTAACGGTCAACACGCTCGGCTATCGTACTGAAAGTCCCGGGATCGATTCCCAGGGAGAGTTCGAATAAATATGTATAAGTGATTATTTCACTCATTAAATATTACACTGGACCAGTACCTGAAGCGGAGGGCTGATCACCTTTCCTTCGTGTGTTAACGATCAAGATAACACTGCCTTTATATGATGCAGTGCCTTATGCACTACTGGTGGAGATAAGGGTTTAAAAAATGAAGAAATTTATAATAAAGTTAAATTGTTAAATTAAGTTTAATCTCATGAACTTGAGTTTGATTCAATATACTCGTATTTTTTTAACGGTTTATTTTGGTCTTCGCCGAGCTTTACTGGTACTTTAATTAAAGCACTAACTTAAATAAGCCTTGCTGGAAATTTAAATATTATACATAGTAGTCGAACGTATTAACAACTTTACTAAATATACATCATTTATTCATAAAGAACACGAAAAAATCTAATTAACAGGTAACATGCATACATACATACAGATTGCGCCAAGGCTAAAGGAGGCTGTATTATTAGTGTTTGTTCGGACTTAATTGCCTCATTAGAAGTAAAGTAGTGGCGCTAGAACCTTCCTGAATTCTGTTTCAGCGCCAAATAGGATATAACCTTAACCTTACTTGATCCTGAGGCTCTATTAACCCGGGACATTACTTGGATAAAATATAAATCAGGACTATTGGTCGTCTCCACGTTTATGGGCTCCTGCTACAGGCAGGTTAGTAATTATTGGTAACGTAAGATTCAGGCTGCTTTTGGCTAGTAGACCTGAGACAAGGAAAAAATAACAGTTTTAGAATACCTTTAAAAAAATGTGGACTCCTTAAATATTATAAAGCATGATGACATGGTGATAATTGTAGTTATTTTAGAAAAATTCAAAGACAGAGAGGTGTGGCGTTCAATTCTATCTGTCTATCACTGCAGTAAAACAGCGTTTTGATTGGTTCGTTAATTAGTTTAAATTTGCAACATTTTGATTGTGTCCAAATACTTTTTCACAAATCTTGATTATCTCCAATTATAGGACTATTTTTCATAAATTTTTTGACATCTCATCAAAGATGAAGAAGAATATGGAAGTCTGGGCATTTACAGGGCTGACCACCCCGTAAATGCCCAGACTTCCATATTCTTCTTCATCTTTGATGAGATGTCAAAAAATGTGTTTAAATTTCATTATTTGAGAGGCGCCGCAGCGTTACTCAGTAGACGCTCGACTGCGGAACTGTCGTCGCGGGTTTGATTCCAGCCAAGAGCAAAATAAATTCAAGAAATATTTTTTTTAAATTTGTCTTGGTATTAGTGATGTATTTTTCACATTTACTTTCCCTATCCTTACTATCCTACCTCAGAAAAGGCTTTAATAGAGTGTTTATGGGTTATTCCTTAAAAAAATATACCTATATTCAATTAAAAAAGACCATTTTTCGAAAAAATTGTGACCAATGTGTCTTTATTTACAAGGTTTTTAAAGGACAGCTTTAGGTTTTTTGCTTCATATGGTTATTTTAAGGTTCCACGACGATTGATCCCCCGACTAACCATCTCTGCCAGATGATCGCTCAGAAGGTTGATCCCGGGTAGTTCATCCCTTACCCAGAAATCCCCATGGAAATTGAACCCTCGGAAAATTGGTCCGTCCGATTATTTATTTTCTTATATTAATTTTTATGTTTTATTTTTAAAAGTTTATTAAATTTCTTATTTCTATTTATTTTATTTATTGGGTAATTAGACTGCTAGACTTAATTACAAGTTTGAAAAAAGGTTTGAACTTTCTCATAATTATATGACCACACAGAAGAGTTAAATTATTATGACAGGAATAAAACCATTAAAAGGATATTTAAAATGATATTCAAAAAATAATTAAGGATTTCAGAAAATCACAAATTCAAATCAAAAAAACATATTTTTATACGTGTTATGATATTTTCAAAATCTTCCAATTTTCCTATTACTTTCAAATTTTAACAGAGTGTTGCATTCAAATACACGCATGTGTTAATTTAATAATTAGAGCTATTTTTACCCGTCAAAGTAATTTTTGTCATTTATGAAGAACAGCATTTCTGACACAAATGGCAGCGCCATCTGTTGAAGTAACACACGCAATAACAAACATTATTTTTAGCGGAATACCTCTTCAGACACATGGGACAGATCAATATCCAGCGTGATATTGTTCAGCATAGCGGTAGCTCTTCCTACAGGCATAACCATCTGCAGGTTGGTCCTGTATAAAGGAATATGAAACAATCTATGCCAACGCTTTCTTAGGTATGTACTTGTCATTTTTTAAACTTTATTCAGATTCAAATAAATATATATTATCTTTAGTCTCGTTGCATTAATTAAACAATTACTATAATTGGTGCACCATTAAAAAAAATTACATCTAAAATACATTCAATAAAAAAATGTAGGTTGAAGCTTACAAGAGTTAAGGTAAAATATATTACATTGTGAAAAGTTATAACAATATTCATCAAAACTTAACGAGTGAGTTTGGCTTAATTAACTATTTGGATGATGGCGGGACACTATAGATTAAAGAGCGGAATCATTAAAACTTGGAGGGGGTTGTAAAGCTGATTTGTAAGGGATGAAACTAGATCCAATTACATCACTGGCCTTTATTGTTCAGTTAACAGACTGGGTTCAGAGGTTTCCAGGCTGTGGGACGCGGAGTTCTAAACAAGGAAAAGGAAATCGACAATAGAAAAGTCTTTCGCAAAAAAAAAAACATTTTATCGTTGATAAATTTTGTTTCTTTGATATATATTAAATGGGGTATAATAATGTATTAGATGGAGTCTGAGAATGACCTTATTTGGTAGAATGCTTTGATTGATGTATTTTTCCTAAAATGTATTTGAAGTAATTTTCTAAGTGTCCAGTAAAAATTGCCATCGATTGAATGAACACAGTGTTTGATAATATCTTAATAAGACGAAACGCGTCACATATTATCATATATATATGTATGTAAATAAAAGTGGAGTTCAATCCAATAACCATGTTTAATTTTGGACATATTACCCAACAAATAGATTGAATTGGTTTATTAAATTTTAAGAATCTAATTATTAAAAAGCAAAAAACTTCGGCAGACAAATTAAAATTAAAGAACCTATATATTATACTCCACTAACTATTTGTACAATGACGGGCATATTATTAAGAAGCAATATGTTCCATCGAACAAAATGTAGTCGAGTGATATTGGTTAAAGCTTAAACCTCAAATAGGTTTTTGAAATTATTGGATAGATTGTTATGAGTAGGTTAACATGAAAAAAAGACGTTTGTGTGATAAATTTTCCAGAAACTACAAAAGCATTGATTAATTGACGGGCAGCATCAATGGGCAAATTCTTGTTAATGCTCTCAATTAGCCTTAACTGATTAGATAGAAATGAACTTGTTGTTTTATACAAATATAAATATATACTCGTACATTTAAAAACATTTTGAGAAACAAAAAGGTATATAAATCTTTTGAGTGCCTATCAACCATATTGGAAGAGAATGTACATTACAATCCCAATTGCAATTTCTTATACGACGTAAAACTTTTGGTCATCTATGAAAGTAAGGTAGGTGATGAAAGTTTAATATATAAAGTAAAATTGGTTTATTTGTACGTAATTGTGTTGTAAAAAAATTTGAAAAATCCTTTACTTCAATCTTTGTATTATATATGAAATTAATAAATAACCATTTACATACGAATTTGAAAATATATAATTAATAAATTTTATACAATTAAACAACTTTGTTTCAATCACTTTTTTATTGGTACACTTTATCCAACCGGTTTCAACAAGAACCTTGTGATCATCAGGATTTATGTACTAAATTCTAAAACATTTAAATACTCATGATTAATTACCCTTTCCTTACCAAAAACTTCCACGCACTCCGTACACCATATAAAAATATATTTTTTTAATCACATTTTGGTAAGGGAAGGGTAATTAATTATGAGTATTTAAATGTTTTGGAATTTAGTACGTAAACCCTGATGATGACAAAGTTCTTGTCGAAACCGGTAGGATAAAGTGTACCAATAAAAAAGTGGTCAAAACAAAATTCTTTAATATTATAAAGTTTATTAAATGTGCCACAAAGTATCTGCGAAAAACATTCAAGAAAAAAATAGTAAAAATTTCGATTAATTTATACAGCACCATTTGCGTTAAATACTACCTCAAAATTGCTGAACTGTAAAATGGAAATCTCTCTTTCAATTGAAGGGAAACTTTTTAGAAATGATTATGAGAATTAATCCGTTTTCAGTTTTTGATTAAAAACCTCGTCACTCTTATAGTTTCTAGCAAAAGGGCAAATAGTAAAAGGGTTCTCGCCAAATTAAGTGTATTGCGAGCTGGTAACATCAGTTTATGTATATAAGGTAATTAATTTATAATACACAGCTTCTTTTAAATACTTTATGGTTATGATGTTTGCATTCGATGATAAAAAACAGACAGAATTAATAATCTACTATTTTCTTAAAGCATACTACTATCTTCATAAAAAATATAATTCGGAAAATAGCTATACAGCTGCTTCATACTGTTTTTGGGTGATTCCATTAGTTGTTATTTGGGATTGCATAGTAAAAATAATATTTAAGATTTTTTTACGGAGTGTGTGGAAGTTTTTGGTTATGGATGTAATTAATTATGAGTATTTTAATGTTTTAGAATTGATAAAACCCTGATGATGACAAGGTTCTTGTCGAAATCGGTAGGTTAAAGTGTACTCATAATAAAAAGAGTGGTTAAAACAAAGATGTTTAATTTTATAAAGCTTTAAAGAGAATAAACTAATTTTGAAATTAGTATAATTAGTTTTAATATTGTTTGCAGTCCAATGATTACATTTATAAAGCAATAAACTACAGTTTGATATATTTAATAATTCAGTGATGCCTTAACTTAACATATAACATTTTAGGAAGTTAATTCAATCTATTTTATCTACATAAAGAAAAAACAAACATTAAAAATGACAACAGCAAATGTTTCACGTTTAGCTACTTGATCAGTACGCTAATTTGAGGATCAAAGGATAGAAAATATGAAGAAAGAGCCGAGAAAAAGGATTTATTTTTATCCTTTTTCTTTCTAAATCCTTCCAATTTGATTCAATATGCAAATAAAATTCCTCTCCTAGGTAAAGTCCTTTACGTATAATAAAAACATCTTTTGATGAAATTCGGGTCTCAGCTTTGTCGTATCCAATTTGATTTGCTTAAGTATTTTATCCTTACAAAGAGTTTTAAAAAATTGCATCATACAAAAAAGCTTTTTTTCATAGATAATATTAAAACTTATAATTAAAATAAGGCTTGATCGAGTTAACAAATATCCTGTTTATTTTGTAACTTCTTCATCGTGGAAAATTTAACGGATTAGTCAATAATTTTTAAATATTGTAGAGAAATTATGTAAAGGTATTTTGTATGACTATTCTTATTTGTAGTATTTATCGATTCAGCATTTAGTTTGTAGAATGACATTTTGTTAAGTTTTATTAAAAACTTGTAAAATACCACTTGTTTCGTTCTATTTAATTTAGTTTAAATAATCGCCTGTCAATTAAAATAACTGTAGATTTTAAAACAAGTCGTTTGTCATAAAATAAAACTCAACATTTTTTTCGCTCTAATATTTATTCAATATTACCCTGGACTGGTAACTGAAGGAGAGGACTGATCACCTTTCCTTAATGTGTTAACGATCAAGATAACACTGCGTTTATATGATGAAGTGCCCTTTAAACTATGGATAGGGATAAGGGTTTGAAGTGAAGTGTCTTACTTTGAGTTCTCTATTTATATAATGATTACGAAATAATGCTCTCATCCCAAAAAATATTTTTTACTCGTGAAAATATAAATATCTCCTTGAGAGAAATTGTGATTCCCATGAAATGTATATTAGATATTTAATATTTATTCCAGAGTAAAAACATCTCGTCTACTTAAAGTCATCCTTCATGTTTTATTGAAGCTCTTCAAAGGCCGTTTATTTCGTATTATTCTCATACATATTTATGAAGAGCCATTTTGAAGTCTGCCAATTGGGCTTAAACGAGAAAGGAAATTCTTTTATCATCGTATCAAACATATAATTATTCTCCCTTCATATCAAAGCGAAAAGAAAAACCCGAGAAATGTAATCCACGTTGAAAATATGTGACGTTTTGCACCACACGTTCCTTTCAATCTTTTACGCTTTTGAACAATTTGGAAAATCATTACCTACTCAAAAAGCCATGCGAAAAAAAACTAACTGTACATAAAAATTTTGCTTTTTCAAAACTTTAATCTGCTAAATTAAGATAAAAATAATAATTCTTTCATCTCACCATAGATGCCTTTAATGAAATTCTAGTGATTCAAACACTATGTTTTAAATTTGAACAATACATGTAAATATGTATATATGTAAAACTTCTATGAATTTAAGTAGTGTCGTTTTCAATCATGAGTAGAATTGATGACAAGACGTTTGAAAATTGATCACTTAAGCCAACTTATGACTGTCATAAGCCCAGTAAATGCCCAGACTTCCGTATTCTTTTTCATCTCTGTTAAGATGTCAAATAATAATTACTTCTCACCTTTTTTATCTGGTGATATTAAAAAAAACGCTTGGAAAAAATCATTCGTAATTGATAAATTTCTTTCTCAGTTAATTTGACAAATAAAATATTTATATTTGATGCACTAACATTGTGATTTTCCATTTTATAATAAAAATGTTACTTTGTAAATTTAAAATTACGTTTAAATTATAAAATATTTTTACCAATGAAAAAAGCACTGAAGGAACAGGCAATCGGTCTCATGAAATCTCCTGAAAAAACGTC
>NW_028281126.1:0-9987 GCF_059751285.1 Brachycentrus maculatus
AAGATGACAATTTTATGCATATGTGAGAGGAGTGGAACCATCCACACTCCCTAACGTTGAACTGCACGGCCAACCCTAGAAAAACGACTCCCGGGCAGACCAACAAATATATGAATTGACAGCTGGGAATCGACATCGCAGGAGACTAATCCCTCTCAAAAACAGGCCACAAGGCCTACATCAAGAAGAAGAAGAAGAAGTGACGGGTTGTGGTCCGGTGATAAGTATCGCGGACTCTTGAGTCAGAGTTTCTCGGTTCAAACCCACTCTACCACAATTTGATGCCTATTTTTAATAATGAGCCGCTTAGGTTCACAGGAATAGTACGAAATTGAAGTATTTTTGTAAATAATAAAAACACTAATATTTCTCTTAAATTATTAAAAAAGAAGAAGAAATGTTTGCTTTCTCTTTTCATAATTTTTCATTTGACCTGACTGGGCCACAGTAACGCGCGGCCGGGTACAGCTAGTTCAAAAATAATTTGTGTATAGTGGTAAGTAGGTCTTAGGCATAATTTATATTTGAAACTTTATATTAATAATTTTGAATTTGGATCGCTTGACCTATTAAGGAGTACGCGTAAACACTGGAAGACTGGTAGTCTACATTTAAAACGAATCGTTAGGCCAACGATTTATATTACTCTGTTTTGATGCGTGTAACAGGGGCCTTAGGTTACAAATTGTATAACCCGAGGAAAGACTCAAATTCAGTAAACGGACTTAATATAAAAAATACAACCATTTTTACGTCTCATACGCTATGAATCACACAGATGAAATATCCTTTTTGAATGGGTGTTTATTTAACGCGCACGATTTCAAAGCGGCTACATTGTACATATTCCTTAAGACAAGGGGTGGAGTGTAGTCACTAATGGAACTAATGCTTTTAAATAAACTTTTGGAAAATCGCGCACCCCGTTGCGGATTTTAGTGTTTGCAATGGACGATAATTTAATCAGGAGCCGTTGAAATTAAATTAACATTTAAGAATTGCTTCACTTTCAGATTGAATATTTTATAAATAGTTCAAGGGAACGAGGATGATTAATGGACGTTTCGATAAGCTTAAAGGTAAAGGTCTTTTCACGAAAACATTTTTTTATCATTGCAATAAGACTTATCTTAAAAAAACAAATGTTTTTATAATATCATTATTTTATTTTTTTATTTATCTTCAACCCTTATCTGCACCAAAATGATACCAAAGCTATCGCATTGAAATAAGTGGGATTCATTTGGTAATCAATTTCCATATATTTTCACATCTTACTAGCAGATTCCAATAATTTGCAATATATATATGTACATATATATGACCAGGCAGACATAAATGTGGAGATATCTAAATGCATACCTTATACGCTGTTATTAGTATGAAGCGTATGAGTCCGCTGATATTAAATTTTATTAAATATTAAAAACCATTTAAAATTAGTCCAAAAACGTCCTTTAATTTTTTTTCCGGATTTCTATTTTCATTCTAAATATTGAATTTAATGATGAATTTTCCCTATAAATTGCATATTTACTTTGCCAAAATAGTGATGAAAAAGAAGAAATATTTTTTTATAAAACTATTAGAGGGTCAAATGATAATTAAAATAAACCTAGAATAAAATCTATGAAATATTTATTGAGACAGATACAAATTTATCCAACATCAATTACGATAATAATTTGATGTATGTTGCTGCATGGTCAAACATAACCATCCAATTTTATAATATCTTGTATCACGTACTGTTTTTATTTATGAATACTGCTTGTATTTGTTAAGCATGTTAGGAAGATTGCTAAGAATACAATTGTAAGAAATTAGTTTTACTGAAAACTTCACCGATTTACAGCAATAAGACGAAATTATTATGTGACAACTCGGGGTATCATAGTTTTATGATATATCGTCATTCGTACGGGATCCATTGTTCACTTTCGAAATCTTGATGAAGAATAATATTATAACCCGCAATTCGATATTAATTACAGCTTAGACGAGCCATGCGCCGCTTACATAAATTTTAATTACCAAACACGGTTCAGTTAGTATTCAAAAGTCTAATACATTATCATCAAGACGAGTTGTCCCAACTGCGAAGGTACAGAGAGGAGACTCACGCATACGAAATAAAAATTAATAAATCTTCCACTGCTTAAACGGTTCCATCGTTAATTTTCATTACAAGTCGCCTCCACCCCTGGCCCGTCGAAACGCGTTCCACAATCGTCGGAATTTAAATTGAACCAAACGACCAGCGGGATAGGTAGGTAGGTACTTCTAATCATGATAATCAGTAGAGTTCACCAGTTTTTGACCTAATAAAAAAAGCGAAAAGCGTTGTCAATAAAGGGGGGTTAGGTAACGTTTTGTCGTATAGTAATTTCAATTAAGATACGACTCGTTTTGAGTGATGATCCCACGCACTCGAGTCAGGGGTCTTGCTGTATGTAAACTCGGTGAATTATTGGATGGCCAGCCGAGGAGGAAGGTTCTGAGGAATACTGGACGCTACAGGAACAAAAAGAGACAACTAAATCGTACGATGTATTATTTGTCCCATATAAATGCATATTAAAACAGTAATGTCAATACATTTTAATTTGAACATCTTTACTCTTATTTTAATCTGACCAACAGGTATGCCATGTACATATTTTTATTATTTTTTCAAATAAGAGTGATTATAATTTGCACAATATGTTTTTAATTATTTTGCGTAAATAAATTTGTGCTTATAATTTATATTTGAAGCACTAACAATGTGATTTTAAATTTTTTAATTAAAATGTAACTTTGTTTTAAAATCACTATAAATATTTTATTATAACTTAATTATAATGTATACCGGTTTTGAAACTAACCGCTGGTTAAATATTGCCACGTTATAAATATATATATATATATATATATATATATATATATATAATATATATATATATATATATATATATATATATATATATATATATATATATATATATATATATATATATATACAATATATATATATATATATATATATATATATATATATATATATATATATATATATATATATATATATATAAATAAATATATATATTTATATATATATATATATATATATATAATATATATATATATATATATATATATATATATATATATATATATATATATATATATATATATATATATATATACATATATATATATATATATATATATATATATATATATATATATATATATATATATATATATCATCTACTAAACATGTGTAAACGTGCAAGAGAAGATATTATGTCCTTTTTACATTAGTTTTCAAAATACACTTCTTAAATTCCATAATAATAATTATTTTGGCTGTCTCCTTTTAGTCGGGCTAACCAATTTATTGTTGTCACATCGAGCTTTTGACCTCTAGGTTGACAATAGTATGTAGCGCGCTTCACATATTATTACAGACTCATTTTGATTATGAAGGCAAAGCGTCGCGGACACGGAACTCGTACTTTCATGGCTTGTTTTATTTCAAAGGTAATTTCTCAAAGGTAAGCGACGAATATTTTATGAAAGGGAGAATTTATCTTTACCAACTTTCATCATTCATAAATTCAATTCAATTCAATTCAATTCAATTCAATTTATTCAATAATTAATATATACATTACAAACAAACATTTAAGGCGTATATATTAAAAAAACAAATTAAAAATTACACAAGAAGACTCTTGTTAAATGTGTAGAAGAATCTCGCTTCGGAAAACTCCTTCGGACACATGGAACAGATCAATATCCAATGTGATATTGTTCAACATAGCGGTAGCTCTTCCTACAGGCATAACCATCGGCAGGTTGGTCCTGTGTATAGGAATCTGAAACAATCTATGCCGACGCTGTCTTAGGTAACTATCGGGAACATACAGACCAATGCTCTGGATAATTTCAGGATTATCGATCATACCGCGCAACAATCGATAAAAATGCGTAATCAAATACGCATTCCTTCTAGTCTCTAAACTATTGTAGCCAAGCATACCCTGGAGAAACTGGGTCGGGTAGAGCCAAGGATAATAGCCGTACTCTCTCATGTAGAGATACCTCAAAAACTTCTTTTGGACTTTCTCTACCATAAGAGAGTACTTAAGCTCGTGTGGCCCCCAGATCATCGAGCCACTCTCGAGTCTACTTCGCACCAAGGAGTTATAAAGAGTTCTCAGCACGCGGGTATTTTCGAAAACCCTGGCAGTACGCAGAACAAATCCTAGCATTTTCAATGCATTACTACTGACTGCCTCTATATGATCGTGAAATGTCAGGGTGCTCACAAATCTAACGCCCAGATCCCTAACATTCGATGCTCGCATCAGATTTTGGTCGTTCATTTTGTAGCGATAAAATAATGTTTTTTGGGCCCTAGTGAAAGACGTGATCGAACACTTGGAAACATTAAACATTAATTTGTTTCGTCTTCCCCATTCACATATATTTGATATATCTGCTTGGAGAAGACGAAAATCGTCAAAAGTTGTCACCTTTAAGAAAAGCTTTAGGTCATCCGCAAATAACAAAAACCGTGAGTTTAAAATTACATTCTTGATATTATTAATGAAAATAGAAAACAATAATGGACCCAGGTTAGAACCTTGCGGGACACCCGAGAAAGTATTGAAGGACTCTGACGCAAATAGACCGTAGGAGACGTATTGGTTTCTGTTTTGAAGGTAGCTCGCCATTAATTTTAGCATACCATCCGAGAAACCGATCTCATACAGCCTCTTCAATAAGACATCATGGTTGACTGTATCAAAGGCCTTGGCGAAGTCATTATATGAACAGTCGACCTGATGTCCCGCGTCTAGAGCTTCTGTGACGTAATTCGTAAAAACCATCAGATTTGTTTCAACCGATCGGCCTTTCCTGAATCCATGTTGTTCATCAATTATAAACGGCTCTACTCGGGAAGCGACGATTTTACTTATTATGATTTCAAATACCTTAGCTGGTGCAGAAAGAACAGCTACAGGTCTATGATTTTCTACGGATGACTTAGAGCCACTCTTATGTATAGGAGTAACCTTTGACATCTTCCATGTTTCCGGGAAGACCCCTGTATTCACTGAAAGATTATACAAAAAACAAAGTGGTCTTTTAATCAAATCCACGCAGCCTTTTAGGAAGAAAGTTGGAATGAAATCTGGACCAAGAGAATTAGTGTTACTTAATTTTTTTATAGTGTCGGCCACATCTTTCTCATTGATATTACAAACATCGATAAACTGCGCACCGGTCGGCGAACATTTCTTGGCAATGCTAATATCAAGAAGCGGAGGTTCATTACTATATACAGTCTTAAAATGACCTGCAAACGCCTCGGCAATGTCTGCACCCCGTACTATTTTTTCACCCCACGTCATGGAGTTAATATTCCCACCATCCGCCTTTTGAGACTTTATGTAGTCCCAAAAAGTATTTGGATCCTGAAGAATACCATTTTCCATGCTGGTAATGAACTCCCGGTATGCTAATCGAATGCTACGTCTCACGACAGATCTGTAACGTCCAAACATCTCATAATCACTGTGGCAGCCAGAAGCTTTCCATTTCTTATGATAGAAATGCTTAGTCTGTATGTCTCTAATAATATCCCTAGAAAACCACTTCGGATATCGCCTTCCACCAGCAGCCTGAGATCTTCTAGGGAAGCAGGAATCAAATACACATTCAACAGTATAATAAAAATATTGTACCGCCTCGTTTACATCCGATTTGTTATACAGATCTCCCCAATCGATACCGTCCATGAGGTAATATAGCTGGCCGAAGTCGCCTTTGTGGAAGTTCCAGCCCCTCCGACGAACCGTACCCTCCCCGGGAACTCTGGATCGATTGGGGCGATCTGCAATCGGATTGTAACAAAATTCAAGTGCGGGGTGGTAATTATCTTCTCTCGTAAGAGGTGATAATGATCGAAGTACATCAATCGCCCTTCTACTAAACACTAAATCCAAAGTTCTACTTTTAAAGTTCAAAATATTATTATACTGTGTGAGACCCAACATCGAGCACAGAAAAGTGAGGTCATCTTCTACACTTGTAATATTTCTTGCCGACTGTAGGTTAAAATCACCCAATATAATAATATTTCTACCTTGAAGTAGCTCTAAACTGGACAGTACCTTGTCGAAGAACAATCGATATACTTCAGTCTCACTCGCCGGAGGAAAATATAATACGCAGATGAACGTAATATCGAGATCGCATGTAAGTTTTACCCAAAGATCTTCATTGGACGTTTCCAAAATAGAAAAACGCTCGACTTGCAAGTTTTCTCTATTTCTCACAGCCAATAAACACCCTCCACCCTGCCTGTGGCCACCGCGGTCTCGTCTTACTATTGTAAAGTTACTATCAAAAAGTTCGGAATCAAAAACGCCAGCGTTTAACCAGGTCTCGGTTAGTGCTATGACATCAAGGTCACTGGCCGAAACACTGTTATAGAATTCTACGCATTTTGTCTTCAATCCTCGAACATTCATATAGTAAAAATTCAATTTAACATCTTTCGCATTATCGCGAACTAGTCACTTTACTGAGGGAAGGCGCGGCGCATCTCGCGGTTTTGTCTCCCACTCTTTAATAAAAGATTTACGCGGCCAATTGTCGCTATGCAAAATTTTTGAAATATTTTTTTTATCTAACCCGACTTTAAATGACGAGTAGTCACCCCGCGATTTAATTTTGGTTACATTAAATGAGGCGGTACTCACCAGTGACGTTAAATAAGCAGACATGTCGTCGGCCGTCGTGTCCTTGTGAAACGGATAGAAGTGATAAAATTTCATTTTTTCATCTTCTCTCCGCTTCCCCAAGGTACCTCGAACGACGACACGCCTCTTATTTTCCACTATCTTCCATGTTTCATCAGGAGGAAGGACTTGAGTTGCTGGAAGGATCGCCTCCGACGTCAGGGTATCTTCGGCGCTGTCCGACTGTTGGACGCTGACATCTGGCATCGTGACTTTCTTAGCATTCGCCGCCTTTGACATGCCGCGAGTTGTCATTTTGGTATTTGTTGACATCGCGGGCATAGCGTCCCCAGCGCGCATGCGCGGAGCCGCACGTGGCTGCCGAACCTTAGCGGAGATTTCCGAGCGGCTCGGCTCGGACGCCACTGGGCCGCCAACGACGGCTGGGCAGGGCGGAGAGGGGCTTGCGGGGAGCTTAGGTACGAGCGTACGAGCCGAACTGGCGGAGATATCCGAGTAGGTCCGTACCCGTACGGACGTAGACGGCACTGGTTCGACGGCGGAGGGGCAGGGCGGAGAAGGGCTCGCGGGGAGCCGACCTACCGAACTACCGAACTCAGTAGCGGCCGGATTTTGAACCGATTTTACTGTGTTTGAATCAATCCATTTCAGAATTTTATCCAGTTTTGTCGTCACTAATTTCTCCAATTCGTTAATTCTCTCCGTGAGAGAACTGATGATTAGGTCCGACTGAGACATTTTGCGATTTAAGGTGCAAAAATAACAAAAGACGTGCACTTCGTGTGACAACTAGACACTCACTGTCTATTACTGAACAAACCGAGTGGAGCATCCAATTGCGATGGTTGACCTGTCAACTGACGTCATTGATGACGTAATGCGGTCGATAACCTTAAACCAAATCATTCCCTTTAATGTTTTCATATGCACATTTATCAGATACTACATGATATCTTGATACTAATGAACATTGTTCATTTACCGTCGTTCGTGTTGTATGAGTCAGTAAGTGAATATGTACCTACACTGAAATGAATTGATCCCGAATAATATGTACCCGTATAAAGAACTTTCCTACGAAGTAGAGTGGCTTTTATTTCTAATCACTAAACCTTCTTTATAACTAATAAATGACTAAATAACTATACAGTTACTTCCACATATATTTTACTAGACCAGTGACCGGGTTTCGTCGTTACCGACATCATCAGACTGGAGAGAGGCTCGAAGAAATGGGCCAGATTCGCCAAAATATTATTAAGTTTAGGTAATTTTTTTTCCCAAAATTGTTTTTTTTTAATCAAACATAAAACCCTTATCATAACTTGTATGCAATTATTATTATAATACATTACTAAAATGTTTTTTTTTTAAGAAAATTGGTTTTGAAATCATGGTTTTGAACCCCTCCCTAGTTGTGTATATCACAGCATTTTAAAAGTAAAAATGAGTAACCACAAAGTAAATAAGTTAAACCAGCCTATGACGGTAGCCCCGTAAATGCCCAGACTTCTATATTCGTCTTCATCTTTGATGAGATGTCAAAAAGTAATATGAAAAATAACTCTTATAATTGAAGATAATCCAGATTTGTGAACAAGGATTTAGACACACTCAAAATGTTGTAAACAAAGTAAATGCTTTAAATATTAATAATATTAATAATAAACTTAAATCGATTCATACGTTAAAGTAACTCGTTCACCGTTTATACTTCATATTCAGCTAGTAACTATGTCGTTTCGGGTCACAAAGATAAATGGTCTGCCACTTTGCAGAGCGTCTGATACGCATCGAGCAGAATCGATTTTAATATCGCGATGCCTCATTTATGACAGGCCCTGAATATTCACATGGACCAAACTGCCTTCCATCACGATTAGACTACTCTATCTGAAGACGTTTCCCCGGGACTAACCTTGCTGGGGACATTTCCTCGAGTTAATGTACCAGCATCAGCATTCCTCTCCTTCCGTGACGTCACCCATCCTAAACATCATAAATCATGCACGTGTAATGCGACAGAGGACTGTCGACATTTTTTTTCTGCTGACAGCCTATATATTTTATTTAGCAATATGTTTTTATATCATGCGAAAAAATAAAGAAAGATTTACATATGAGGATGTGTTTGGAATAATATAATACAAGTATTTTCTCAATTGATTAGACGTTTCTAACATCTAATAATGTTTTTAGTTTAAGTTTTTCTAACCAAGAAAAACTAAACTAAAAACTAATGTTTTTAGTTTAAGTTTTTCTTGGTTAGAAAAACTTAAACTAAAAACATTAATAAAAAATTAAAACCTAAATTTCTTAAATTCAATTGTGACACGTGTTTCGATTAATTCCGCAATATTGTTAAACACCAAAAATGATCTGGAATGCACCAAAGTACGTGTTACAATAGAATTTAAGAAATAGGGGTATTAACCAAGTTAAGACACTTTTAACATCTTTTCTTCTAACCCTTTTCCGCACCCAATGCTGCATGGGGCACTGCATCGTATTGACATAGTGTTTTCTTGATCGCTACTTACATAAAGACAAGGGGATTAATCCTGCTCTTCAGGAACCAGTCCAGTATAATATAAGATTGTGAAATCACTAATATTTATTTTCACCCTCCCTCTAGGAAACGAACTCGGGACCTCCAGCACGGTAGCTAAACACGCTAACCATTACACCACGGAGGCAGTAATATTATATAGATATTTTATTTTTTTTGTTTAACATGGTTTGAATAATGTTTGTTTGTAGGTGTGGTGTTTGTTTGTTTTGTCCGCCACCGCAGTGTAATGGTCAGCACGCTCGGCTATCGTTCTGGAGGACCCGGGTTCGATTCCCAAGGGGGGTAAAATAAATAAAAGTGATTTTTTCACTGCCATATTTATTCAATATTACCCTGGACTGGTACCTGAAGCGGAGGGCCGATCACCTTTCCTTCATGTGTAAACGATCAAGATAACTCTGCGTTTATATGACGCAGTGCCCTATGTACCATTGGGGTGCGGATAAGGGTTTTATTATTATTTATTTGTAGGTGTAAGCTATTTGCTACAGATCATTTATTGATAACGGACAATATTTGTCATGCATTATGGTCGGCTTTCAAGACGCAAGACGCGTAAAACTGGGGGATGATAATAATATTCATACTAAAGGGTGTATTGTCAAGCTTACCCCCGCTGTGCCACTGGCGGGATGATTCGAGGGATTGTTAGCGATA
>NW_028281127.1:2500-107500 GCF_059751285.1 Brachycentrus maculatus
CACCTTTCTTAATTTTATCGATAATGCTTATCTCAGCCTTGCATTCTTTCCTTATTTCATCATTCGAACATCTATCAAACATCGTTTTGCTACACATTCGCCTGAAGAATCATATTTCGACTGCATTCAGTCTGCCATCCTTCTTTTACCAACTCCATGCTTCACTTCCATACTTACATAAGTGTATCTTCATTATTATAACCAAATTTTTTTACAGTCTTATATCAGTAAATAAATATAATGTTCACAACATTTTGAGTGTGTCCAAATACTTGTTCACAAATCTGGGTTTTCTTCGCCCTCGTTATTTTTTTCATTTTTGACATCTATACATTGATGAAGAAGAAGTCTGGGTGATCACTTTACCAGCCAATGACAGAGCTGACGACCTATTATAGGCTGGCTAAGTTTACAATGCAGTCGAAATGAGATCTTAAAAGGCATGTGTGGCAAAATGACGTATGATGGATGTTCGAATGGTGAATGGTCTCAGCACATTTTTCTTTCTGTTATAGAAAGTGCTTAGTTAAAATAAACTATAATAAATAAACATAACGATAATTTTTTATGTTTATTTAAAATATGTATATATAATGCGTTTTAAATGTAGAGAATTCATAATTTTATCGGTAATGTATTGCATTCTTTCCATATTTCACCATTCGATAATTTATCATGCATCCTTTTGCAGAACATTCGTCTGAGAGACCGCATGTCATCTGCATTCAGTCTACTCGTTTCCTTATTTTTCATTTTCATGCTTCACTTCTATACATTAGGGCTGAAAAGATTACATGCCAAGGAATTGTGTTTTTTTTTATTAAAAAAATAAAAATTAAAGCTTTATCTGAGTTAATTTGATGATAATATACTCTGAAAATATAGATTGAGAATATAAAATCACGATATGATTAATTTTTTCCAAAAATCTGTTAAATTTTAATATTTCTCAGAAGTTCTCTCATTTCAAATAAGGCTATTAAAAAAATGTCAGTTGATTTATGACATCGTAATAAAGCTTCGTTCAGCTAAAGTTTCGTCAATTAAGCGGTTCGTATTAAGCTTACTTAATGGAACTGAACATTGTTAATTGGACGGTGAACATTCGAATCGCAAGCTCGATACGTCAGTAGACTAACCGTGTAATTGGACTGTTCTCCGGCAGATGATCGAATGAAATCCGGAGTGAGGTAAAGCTCAAAATTCAATTGAATTTATTTTTTTACATTTTAATTTTGAGGTACGAGCAAATAATTTCTTAGATTTGTGTAATTTGAAATCTCGACCAAGATGAAGAAAAATATGGATATCTAAGTATTTTCGGAGCTTTTGACCCGTCATTGGCTGGTTTAAGTGATCACTTTATGTTTAACATTCACTATTCTACCCATGATTGACATCCGCAAACCCTATAAAAACCTAGACATTCATATTCTTCTTCATCTATGTTAAGTTGTCAAAATATAAAAACAGTAGAGAAACCCAGGTTGATATTTTGTTTATAAAATAACTGTTTAATTTCTAAGCTGCATAACAATTAAAAATCAGGTTCTCAGGCGTCTCCCTGTATATAAAATAATCTGGTTGAATTATAAATATATTTTTTATTAAGTGAAAAAAATGTTTTTATTATTTATAAAAATACTTTTCAATTTCATACTTTTTCTGTGAGCCTAAGCGGCTCATTATTAGAAATAGTTATCAAATTGTGATAGAGTGGGTTCGAACCGAGAAATTCTGACTCAAGAGTCCGCGACACTAACCACGGGACAACGAACCGACAACACTCATACATTTAAATAAAAAGGGTCTGTGATCAATAAATGCTTTCTCAAATTAACCATAGATGCCATGAACTCAAACACTAAGTGCCATGAGATGTTAGATATGATATATGTATGAGTTCAAAAAAAATGTGTGTTGTGCTCGCTATCATGGGTAGAATGGTGAATGTTACATGTGTGTAAAATAATCACTTAACCAGTCTTTAACAATTCATAAGCCCTGTAAATCCTTAAACTTTCATATTCTTCTTCATTTATGTTGAGATGTCAAATAAATAAACACAGATTTCTCTTCTCAATAAATTACCTTTGCTACTCATCCATTTCCTTACTTTGAAAGCAATTATATCCTTAACCCTAATTACTGCACTAGTCAATAAAGATCTATCATTAAAATTTCGAAATACCATTTCTTGATCAATGAATAAAGAACTTTTTTTCATTTATTTGACGATCGAGTTAACACTGCACCAATGTTATCTATGCTCTATAGGGGTCACAAAAGATACCGTTTTTAGCTGCCAGTTAAAAAATTCATTCAAAATTAATAAATGTTAATTGTAAACAATATGTTTGTATTTTTTCCCTTATTTACTTACGTATTCCCTGTTTATTATTTCAATGAGAACATGTACAATTTCAATGGAAAAATATTCCAATATTTTTGTATAATTTATGTAAATACCTCCTCTCGAAGCCGTATATATTTGAAACACTTTTAAACAGTCGTTTGAAATAATATCATTTGCGTCACCGTTTTTTTATTATTTTATTCAAATCAGAAATTCATGTTAATTTCGTAAAACACATTCACAACCTTGAGCTTTCGTGTTTCTTTCATCTCAAGCCACTCACGTCAGAGATGAAGAAAAAAAAAACGAAACCTGGTTGTCGTCAATTCGAAAGGTCGAGATGTACATCATTAGTGAGAAATGCGTCTCAGTGTAGGGAAGCCCACCCCTGCGAAATCTCCTCCCAGTTAGCATAGCCAAATCTCACCCCTCACCCCATCCACCCTGCAGTATCCCGGGGGCTCATTAAATCCAAACGATTTTATGAGATGCCGCGGGGGTGAATATCTTATTTGTAAACACGATCCCTTATTTTCAATATTGATGATTCGTTCCGTCGGCGGGGCCTGTCACGAATACCGTCTTTGGACAAAATATCTTTGTGAATATTTTATTCAAATAGTTTGGTTTATTTGATGCATATTTTTATTGCTGCCCGAGAACAGGGTCTTCCGCTCCTTATTGGTTTCGACATTATGTACATAAAACATTACATTATGAATATCTTGCTACACCCCACTGCTGTATATTTATAAACGTTTATATTTCTTTTTTGTAAATATTTTTCAAACACCGATTAAATACACAAAATGACCTTTTTTATTTAGTTTTATTTTAATACATTTTTTGAATCTGATGTTAAAACTTTTTTGTACAATAAAATATATTTCAAAGTGTTTCAGAATAAAAATAAAGATTAATTGATTTGTATACGTTAATGCAAGTACATGTATGTGTGTATGTATGTGAAACATAGAACATATAAAAGGCAGTTAATAAAAAAATGTGTATGCTTAATTTTATTTCCAAGATTCCATCTTCCTGTACGTTAATATTAAATTATTTCATTTATGAATAGTTTTAATGTGTCAAAATGTTTGTACGAACTTAAAATATGGATTTTCACCCGAGGGATTGTTATCGGGATATGTTATGGCAGTCTCACATAGACGAAGCTTTATAAATGCCCAAGACATATCATCCTTATTTATTGATTTGGTGTTTAATTTGTAGAACCCCATTTTAATTTATGTTTTAATTTTAAATCAAACACAGATTTTTTGAGTCTACTAAGTTGTATTTTATTAACAAAAACACATAAAAATTATATAAATTATTGCTGCACGTGTTAAAACTGTCACTTAGAATTGTATAGCTACATAAGGACCGTAGTCCATTTAATCTTCACATTCGTTTGATAATGCCCTAACAAGGCGAAACAATTGTCACAATATAATTTTTTATGTGTTTTTGTTAATAAAATAAACTTAGTAGACTCAAAAAATCTGTGTTTGATTTAAAATTAATACATATCATCCTTTCCCATAAATTATCTTATCTCTATGAAACGTCTACAATACTAAATATCTTAAATCATTTCAACTTCACATTGGTATTTTATTAGGAATATAAATAAATGATAAAATTTGTTGCCGTGGATAAATTAAAAAAGCGATTTTTTATTGAAATTATAACAAAAATTAGAATTAAAAACATGTTAAAAAATAAATAAAAAAGCAGGTATCCGTAATTGATATCTTTTCAAAATTCTCCCTTTTTCTATTCATCGATAGCCATATTCGTAATAATTAATATTATTCCCTATATTTTATTCCGGTCTTATATAATCTCACAATAAAATCTCAGATATCTGTAATAATTTCGATTTCCTGTAGGGATATTATTTCATTTATCCATTTGACAATATTTTCTGTATAAAAACTGTGCACGTGATAGAAGTAAAACTTCTTAATAAATAATGAATATGATAGCTTTAGTGTAAAAGATTTGGTATAAAAGATTCACAAATATAAACAACAACAAAAAAAAACATAAAAAATGTTATTTCGATATTTACATTTGATTTATACTTCAATTAGTAAACTTGATAAATGTTATTGGTTTATGAAAACTTAAATATGAGATATATGTCCGTGATTCGATATTTTCGAGATAACGTGAATAAACGTAATAATCACAAAATGTAAACCCGGCGTGTGATACCTCATGGTAAACTATTCATATAAAGCGTATGACGTGTGCGACACTATTTTTTTCTTTCGGTTAGTACCATTGTGTATACGTTGCTCTCTATTGCTCCTCTCCCGTTGCGTCGAAATGTAAAGCTCTCTTGCTCCTTCGTTATATCTTTCTTCTCTTTTATGTAACGAAACGTTTTTAATAAACGTGACGCGTCCTTGGGATTTGACTCTCAATTCTAGTCTAATTATTGATTATCGAGTCGATGAAGTTTCACTTCAAAAATAAAAATAAAAACGTTTTACGATATTATTCGTTTCTTAAAATATTTTTATAATAGAGCCAATTTGAGAAAACGGCTCATAAATTTCGCTTTGTGCTGGAAAATGAAAATGTCACGGTTAACGAAATCAAATTGAATCTGTTTAATCTAGATAAAACAAGGAGGGTGCTGCCGTCTTCACATATTCGTATAAATATTAAATCTGCCACATTCTCCTTATCACACGTGTGCCGCGCAGGTGATTCATATTGCCGTCAACTTTGTCGACGATATTTTTCTACCCCATTACAGGGGACGGGACGGTTAGGGGATGGAGAGGAACTGATTGCAGCCGGCGGGGGACACTTCCCGTAAACCACCTCTCGATGCCACCCTCACGTAGAATAAACAAAAAATACTCGTCACCTGCCTAAGTCATGATACTCGCAACCCCGTTAAAAACACGTATTTTTATCAAGCAACAAAACTTTCAAATCCCGGGGATTCACCATTGTTTACCGGTATGATTGTTTAGAAGCTTCTGAGTGTAGGGGATGATCTTTTGTGGTCAGAAATTACAGTACTCATGAAATGTGTGCAATCCACTCTGCGCACACTGTTTTAATTCCCTGAACGATCTTTGTAAATAAAAAAAATAAAACAAATAGAAATCATGGGAACGTTATCGTTATTCAATCGTATTCAAGAATCGATTGTTTCAGGAAGACCTACCGAGCTGATGTGGATTGTCGGTAAAGTTCTATAATATACTTTTTTTAATAAAAATAAAATGCTTTTCTTCATTTATCATCCCTTAATCGCTTACCCTATCCTTTATTTTATTTTATTTATTTATAAATTTAACAGATCATTAACATTAATACATTTAATAGATTTATATTATCCACTGACACTTCGTGATGGAATTGCATATTTAATTTATTATTAGATTAAAACCAATATTTTTAATTTTTCCACTTTTTTATTTGACCAGCGACCGGGTTTCGTCGTTACCGACATCATCAGACTGGTCTGATGATGTCGGTAACGACGAAACCCGGTCGCTGGTCAAATAAAAAAGTGGAAAAGCTAAAAATATTGGTTTTAATCTAATAATAAATTATTAATACATTTACAATAATGAATAGCAAATTAAACAGGTACTTAATTGTATAATTCCAATTACAAAATTTCACAAATGTTAAATGAGTTAAAAGTAAACAGCAAGAATAAAATACAGCAAAAGTTAAGAAGATTAAAAGGCAGACTTAATTTAGAGTTAAAGTAAAAATAATATTAAAAAAACATAAACAGTTATAAGATGTACAAGTTGAGAAGAGCAATAAAGTAAAAATAAGTGCTATAAGGCAACAGCAAAAAAAAACAGTTAACACATAAAACATACGCAACAGATACGTAGCTTTTTATATATTGATACGTAGTGTGAATATATTTATACGTAGCATCAATATATAAATATCTCCTATGTGAACAAACCCAGCGCTGTAAACAAAAATTTGGACACACTTAAAGTATTATCGTATTTCTCATCTTATCAAGGATATGTAACTTTTTTTATAATGGTTAATATTTCAGCGGTGCCTTTTACTTCCACCGCCAAAAGATTTAAAATTAACGGAACGTATATTACAGTATTCTTTTTCGATATCGAATGAAAAGTTGAATAAGTTTCTGAAATATTGTATATATGTATGCAATGAATTTTCCAGTATAGGGCTGAACAACGAATATATACATTTGCATATACGTTAACAACAAACAAAAGACGATTCACACTATCGATACAAAATATTATTAGCGCACTACGTTTTAATAACCCTCTCATTAACCTATATGAGTACAAACAAACTAGCTAACTAACTAACCATCACGTTGCTTCTCCGCAGGGGTAAGCACAGAGAAAAAAATGCCACACCAATCCATCTTTGCGAACGATTTTCACCTCTTCCATATTCATGCATTTCCTCGTACATATCCGCCAATTATACCAACTCCTAGCCGGACCACTTTCAAGTATAATATTTAAATGCCAAATACCATGCCAAATTTTCCTTATATTATAGTAAAATATGGATATCTTAATATGTGTTCTACAAAAAAAATCTGCAAAACTCGTTTTTCATTCATCGAAGAAAATAATTTAAAAACGTCGTATTTCTACTTATCTATGAAATGAGGAAATATCTTCTCATACTCCGTTTCCGGGAGCTCACCCAAGGCGGCGCAATCCTATCGGTGTATCGGAGACTATTCATATAATTTTCCAGTGAGATAGCATATTTCGGGTAAGCGGTCCTTTGGGAAAGCCGATGGATGAACGGATCTCCATGGGCACATCCCCGGGGAGATGCTGAATATCGAAATTGCAAACAGAGAACAGGATACCTCGCAACAAACTTTCAAAATAAATACTAAGGGTCGGGATTAGGATAAAGGCCGCGCTCGAATATTGATTGAACAGCGAGCCGATGTAAATATGAAATATGATATACTCGGTGTACTATACTAACCAAAAACAATATTTTCAATGAGATATATCAGAAATTTCTAATATTTTTTTTTATTTACATAAAAACGTGTAATGTAATAAACATAAACTCTTATTTCCGTTTTACAATTTTTTCATCGCCTATTTAACTCTCCTTTTAAATATATATATATATATATATATATATATATATATATATATATATATATATATATATATATATATATATATATATATATATATATATATATATATATATATATATATATATATATATATATATATATATATATATATATATATATATATATATATATATATATATATATATATATATATATATATATATATATATATATATATATATATATATATATATATATATATATATATATATATATATATATATATATATATATATATATATATATATATATATATATATATATATATATATATATATATATATATATATATATATATATATATATATATATATATATATATATTTTTTTATTTTTTTTATTTTATTTTACGTTCATGAAATACAGATAATACGTGATTCATAACAATAATCGATACATAATTTTTTTTTTAAATAGCGCTTGGTTTTTATTTTTATTACTAATAAGATAACTGTGAAACTTATGAAATCACTATTTATTTTGTTACTTTAGTAATCGTATAGTATTGTCCGCCTCTGTAGTGTAATAGTCAGCACACTCGGCTACCGTTCTGGAGGTCCCGGGTTCGATTCCCAAAGGGTGGTCTAATAAATATAAGTGATTTTCTCACATTAATATTTATTCAATATTACCCCGGACTGGTACCTGAAGTGGAGGGCTGATCACCTTTCGTCGTGTGTTAACGATCAAGATAACACTGTGTTTATATTATACAGCGCCCTATGCACCATTGGGTGCGGATAAGGGATCGAATGAATGAATACTATTAAACGTTGTACTTACCTCCTAATGAGGCACAAACGCCTTCGCAGTTGTTTGTTTGAGTACGGCTATGCAACCCCTAGTGACCATAACCTTATTGCTATTCTATTTTCTATTCAATAAATAAAGCAGTTGTATTACCCATTACACGACAGAGTAAGGTTATTTTGAATAAGTTTAAGTTGTTTAAGGTTAAAAAGTCAACAACAACAAAAAAGTTGTGAATTTTAAATAAACTCATTAAGAGGTATCCTCTCTTAAACTCCCTTTAAGAGCTTAGAATAAGCTCGTAAGTATAATGATTTGCATCGTGTATTAAACCATAATTTAAATACAGGATGTTTTGTTATAAAAATGTATTGTTTTGAATAAATTCGTTGGTATGTCATACAAGTATTGCTTTAAAAACGTTTGTATCAGAATTCATGTCTCGACCAGGTATTAACTTCATCTCTAACATCAGGAAACACAAGTTGTCAGTTTTATATCGGGGGGAGGTAGTTTCTATTGTATTCTGTTCCTTACACTTCAGACCGTGTGATTTATAACACTTTACCAGAGTTAGATAAAAACACGTTTGGTGCCACACCTATCGAGAAACTAAGAGAACTACAGATCACCAAAAACAAAATAACAAGTTAAAAAAAAGACTGTCAAAAATCCTCGCCTAAGATTGTAATATTTGTAAAAATTGACATTCAGAATAAAAACTAACTAACTAACTAACCATCACACCGCTTCTCGGCAGGTGTAGGTAGAGAGAATCGAACTAATGCAAGGACAGAGTGGTGTGGCGTTCGATTCTCTATGCCATTCAGAAAAACGATAATAAATATTATTATGGATTCTGCATTAACTTTGTGGAGTGACATTTTGATTTTTTTTTTTAGTTAAACATTTAAAGAAATTATCACCTTATGAGTTTCATTTCATTACACACGACCAATTTGGAAACCTACAGATGTTTTGACCTGTGGATGAAAAAATCTGTAGTTTCGTGAAAACATGTGTTTGTATAATATATACTTGTATATATAAAAAAAAACTGCTGGTTTTCCAATAACATACTCGTTTTATTCTTAAGAAATATAAAAATTACTTTAGTCTATATTAGATTTGATGATGGAATGATTAATCCGAAACCGAAAAAAGCTCAAAATTATATTTTTGAATTGAGTGATTTTTTTTATAATTCATATTTGAAGCACTAACCTTGTGATTTTTCCTTTTTTTAATTAAAATGTAAGATTGTTTTTAAATCAGTACAAATATTTTATTAAAACTTAATTATAATGTCTTCCGGTTTCGAAGCTAACCGCTTCTTTATCAAGACTGATTAATAGTATTTATCAGTCTTGATAAAGAAGCGGTTGGCTTCAAAACCGGTAGACATTAGAGTTAAGTAAAAATAAAATATTTATAGTGATATATTTATAGTGGTATAAGAGTTTCTGCTTAGCAAAAAAGCTTCTTTACATTTCACCAATAGATGTCTCTAGTGAAGTTCTAGTGATTCAAGAACAAGGTTTCTAAATTGGTTCATATATAAAGAACTTCCAAGAATTTGAGTAGTGTGGTTGTCAATAATGGGTAGAATTGGTCAATGTTACACGTGTGTAAAGTGATCACTTAAACCAGCCTATGACAGTCGTCAGCCCCGTAAATGCCCAGACTTCCATATTCTTCTTCATCTTTGATGAGATGTCAAAAAATAACATATATTCATAGTGATTTTAAAACAAAGTTACATTTTAATTAGTGATTTTTTTGTTTGTTGATACATTGTATTTTATTGTTCGTGACTCTAGAAGACGCACGGTAAATTTGTCAAGTTTTCCAAGTAACCATGAACACGACCCTTACTGGTTTAACGGGGAAAATTGCGTGAGGTTTAGGCGATTCTACCTGCGGAAGGAGCTCGCAGCGCGGCCTTACCGAAATCCTCAGTTAATGCCATTAAATCGGGTTGGCTCACCGGCCCGGCCCAGAATGTGTCCCTCTAGTCCGTCCCCAACTGGAAATTGGAAAATAAGTTTACTGCTAACAGATCGACTGATCCATTCAATTAACGCTAAATACACACCTTGTAAATAATTGATACGTAGAAAATTACTTGTTTTATTTAAAATTATCTGTTTTTCAATTCAAATTTTATCGAAGGTTTTTGTGATTGGATTCAATATCAAAAATCGCAATGACTGCATTACAACAGATAGATATACACACACATATATATATTTATAAATATATATATATATATATATATATATATATATATATATATATATATATATATATATATATATATATATATATATATATATATATATATATATATACATATATACATACCCATATGGATCATAATATGGCCACATGTATGAGAAACCCTAGAAAATATCATTTTCATTTCTATTATTTTTGCTATAATTTGACCAGTTAATTTATTTACAACATTTCGAGTGTGTCCAAATACTTGTCTACAAATTTGGATTATCTCCAACTTAGAGCTTTTTTTATATCTTTGAGATAATCCAGATTAGTGAACAAGTATTTGAACACACCCTCAAAGTGTGTGTATATGAGTGTGCTAGTAAAAACGCGACTGTAAAAAAATGAACTTTAGCTTATGCTACCTAACTAGTCACAGTACTATGCTAGCACTATCCACACTCAACTCTTGTTCTAACTGTCATATTTGCATATACGAGCAGTTCATATTGTTGTCACTTTCATTCGCGGATTCTCTCTTTCTAATATATTTTCACGATATTATACTGTCTGAATCGAGACATTTCGTCCCCTATTCCCAGTTACATTTAAATCAGTAATCTTTCTGACGGAGAAATGATTGCGCATTTATATTGAGTGAAAAACGCATTCGAAGTCAAGCCGCTATCGTAAAGTGATGATGTGGGAATCATTCACTCCCCCCACAATACACGAATAACAGACGGGGGATATAATATCGTTTTGACAGAATAAAAGCAACGAAATTATTTTTAAACACCATGCGAATATTCTAAAGTGGCCAAGAGACTTAATGGTTTATTTAAATATATTTTACATTTATTTTATGAGATTTGAACTCAAATGTCTAGTTAAAATTGAAGCAGCTTAATTTTTCAACTGAATAAGTTATACGAGTACGAGCTTTCTACCACGGATACCTTGAATATCGCTCCGTTTTTTACCTATAATTTTTCTTACATTTTCTTTCCAATAAAGCAGTCACATACTTCACTCTAAGCTCCTATTTCAGTATTTCATCAAATAAATTCAATTTTTCTCTCAGATCTGAGCCCAGAGCTGATTATTTTGCTTTCAAATAGTCAAACAAATTTTTCGAAGATGAAAACGGTTCAATGTAAATTCCACCTAAATAAAGTCAGCAAATCATATAATTATTGCAAACTTGTTAATTCCTTACTATGCTAAACTGTACTTGTTTTGTTAACTTATTATTTTTTTAATTAATGTTGCATTATTTGTAATATCAATATCTTTTATGTAAATGAACGCCGCGTCACGGGTTCTGCCTAGAGAGTAAAAATAATCAAATAAATAAAAATACAATTAATTTTTGTACACCACATTCAGTAGCAAAGTAGAAAACACCAAGATAAGAGAAATATGCGAGATCGAAGATGTCGTTAGGTGGGGAAGGCAACGAAGAAGACAATTGTGTGCGTATGTGAGAAAAATGGAACAATCCAGATTACCCTACATTGCACTTCACGGCCAACCCTAGACGACTCCTGGGCAGACCACCAAAGAGATGGATTGACAGCTGGGAATCGTCATCGCAGGAGGCTAGGCTTAAAAACAGGCCACAAGCCCTACACCAAGCAAAATAAGAAGAAGAGAAGATAAATGTTTGCTTGCTTATTATATAGTAAAAATACATTGGAAATAAGTTTTGTACTGGCATTTCTTGGTGGAACTGCATTTTGTGGAATAAAATAACAACTATGCAGTTTTTTCCGCATTTATTTTATTTAACCAGCAACCGGGTTTCTAGTGATGTCAGTCTGATGATTTTAGTTTTTAAAAAAAACGGTAGCTGGTCAAATAAAATAAGTCTGGAAAAAAACTACATACTTATTATTTTAATCAATAAAACATTGTAAATATTGCATAATTACAAAATACTGCTGCGTTTCTGAAACTCGAGTATTTTTGTTTTTACATTACCGTTATTTTCTCATTGGGATCTCTTTCAAAGATTGAGCCTTCAAATATCTCAAACTTTAAAATCCGCACACGTGCTACATCTGCGTTATATTCTCGTTACCAGTCCCTTTTGTTAAACTCGACTCATGTACATAAATATGCGTAAAACATTATTAATCCCCAAAAAATATTTCCTATGGAGGGAACGGCGGATTACGGCCGGGAAAGTATGGCGAGTAATCTCCCGAACGCTTGCGGAAAGTTTTACAATATTTACCGGTATTTAGTAAGGTATGTTGGAAACAAGGGCGCTTAATTTTAGCCAAACTATACCCACTCTGACAAATTAAACGCGATGTAAATAATTTTCCCGAGTGTAACAACTTATTAAAGCACAATTTGCTAAATTTCATTTCTCAATTTTACCATTTTAAATGAACAACCTGCGATTTTGTAATTTTCTAGACATTTTAACAAGCTTCTGTAACGTATTGTTTTCGAGCAGAATGAATCTTACGGTCGCTGTTTATATTTAATTCATATTGTCTACAAAATATGAATACATACGTAGCTTTTTGAATTTTTTATAATGCATGAAGCCAAAACCATATTCAATGCACCATGTGGTTGGGACAAAAAAACATTTAATTATTTTTTTCAAACATATCTAGAAATGAAGGTGTCAAAAGAATTATTTATGATGAAATAAAGTTACCATAGTAAACAAAACATTTAAACAATAATGTGGTGCAAAATTATACATAAAACTGATTGACAAAATGGGATACAAAATATCGTCATTTTAAGATACGACCAAATTCATTTATACAGTTAAATTGTAATAAAAGAAGTTCTTTTGTGTAGTAATAAAACGAAACATAACTTTTTACGAATTGTTTTTTGCAACATATTTTCCAAAATATGGTAGTTTATTATGGACATCAAAAAAATTATAACACCAATAAATAGAGTAGAAAATTTCAATATTTTGATTTTATTAACGAATTTTCTTATTTAATTCGTAAATTGATTTTTTTTTCTACCATTGTGCCTTTTATATTATTGTACAAAACTATCATCTAATTTTTTTTCATAAGGGTACATTTTTTATATATTTTTTGATATCTAGGTTTCTTTTTAAAGATTGAAAAAAAAGTAATATCCTTTTCTGTTTATAAAACTCGCAAATATACAATACAGCTCAGTATGAGGACTGAACGGACTTATTTACGGGGTATTAAATATTGAAAGCTTTATTTGGGGTTTATATGGATTAAATTGTTCGTTCTGTTTGTGGATTAGAACTTTTTGCGAGCTTTTAAAAACAAGGAAAACTCTGATTCATATTATTATTCAATAACCCATGGGTACATACTTAGTTTGATGGAAAATCGTTATGTTTTCAAAGAGTTTATATTTAAAAGAATAGAGGATATGGGAATGAAGTATTGAATGTGAAGATTAAATGGACTGATGGTCCTTATATAACTATACAATTCCAGGTATGTAAGCAATGGGTTTAACATGTGCAACAATAATTTAAAACAATTTTATAACAATAACTTAGTAGACTCAAAAAATCATTGTTTGATTTTAAAATTTAATATATAAATTAAAATAGAGTTCTAAAAATTGAACGCAAAATCTTTAATTAAGATTTTAGTACCGAGAATACATCATTAAATTTGATCGTAGTCAGTTTCTCCAGGAAATAGTATCAGGAGAAGTACACGAAATAGAGTCCTGGCTCCTCAAAACAAGGAAGCAGACCGGGATATAGCATACTAAAGATCTCTTTGCTCTAGCGAGGGGCCGTTAAAGATATACAATAGTATAAATTAGTTAAGACAACCTTCAGAAATTGTAGTAAAACCAGAAATTTTTTTTAAAAAAATCTCAAGTTCTTTCAAATAATTCTACGTCAGATTTGTCTTATCATTTCTCTTCTTTTTCTCTCATTTAATTCACTCAAATTGAACCGTGACAATTGTGTGTGAACTTGTTTTTGCTGACTTGGGGAGAAAATTCTTTCCTTTGCGCCACCTTTTGCGATCTTTCATTTTTAAACGAGAATATTAATTGCTGACACATTGTCTATCGGAATAGCATGTAAATCGAATCGAGTACTATTTTTAGTGGTTTTGAATATTTGAAAAGAAATTTATTGAAACATATTTTACATATAGACGAATTCTCACAAACAATTCCCTTTAACTGTACCTAGTGCGTTAGTTTTTATTACCACGCTACTACCCTCTGTCTCGAAGCAGCTGAGTTGAAAAATATAATTATGGTTTTTCGATAAAGATAAACATTTTTTGAAGATTTTTTTCCTTTTCTAACCATTTTGCAAATGGTGCACAGGCCAATGCATTGCATCGACACAGTAGAATATTGACAGGTTATTGCATCAAGGCAAGTTGATCAGTTCTTTGTTTTAGGTACCAGTCTTGGATGATATTAAATAAATAGTAAATTGGAAACTTCCCCTCGGAATCAAACTCAAAACATTCAACACAGTTACTGAAATAGCACTTACTGAAATTCAAAATCATCCTTTATCATATTTTAAATAAAATGGTATATAATAACTTAGGCTAAATCATAAATATAAAAATTTAACCGATGTTTGTGTCTCAAGAAGACTTTATTATGATCTAAATAAAAGTCTTATTTAATGAGAATTTTTGTTCATTTTTATTTTAGTTTTGCTTGTTAAATACCACTTTTTATTTCAAATCTATTGTGACACGTCGTCCGATGCATTCCGCAACATTTTTTAACACTGTTTTTTTTTCTAATATCAACACATTCATTTTGGACATAATTCTTACACATTGGTGCTTGGAGATGAATGATTTGAATCAATTTTTTAAATACTTAATTATATAAAATATGAATATGGATAGTACCGCATTCAATAACGATGAAGATAAGAACGTATGTATGTGGGTACGCTACGCACGATATTTACGGTCATATTTATATGTTCGAGTATGTGGGTGAATTTGTACAAAATGTGTGCTGTAGATTTTCTAATTTTCCGGATCAATAGACCCCGTGCTGGCATTGCATATTTCATCGGCGTGGATTCGGCGGAGATTGTTAAATTAAACATAAGCCTTCGCCGAAGCGATCGTAAAAACCTGAGCGTCATACCTTTTTACGCGGGGCCAGAATCGGGGAGGGGAGCTTACGAGCGGGGGTGTAATACGGACTTATACCACTAATAACATACCTCCGTACAGCGACGAGGTATTCCTTGAATGTTTTTGTTTATGCCCTCTTCATACAAGATGCTATGTACTAAAATATACACAGCGCAAAAAAAAACTCATCAAAATGAATTATGATGCTCCGCTTTTAAGGTTTTTATGTCATTCAAAAAATGTTTTGTTTTATACACCTGCTTTAGGAATTTTGATTAAAATATCATATCATATGGGGTCAGGTATTATACATGTGCGAGTATGCATAGAATCGCACTTCTCTTCCAACATTCACCGTAGATTTTTTTTCAAAATTTAAGATATGTTTCTATCATTTTCATTATTTTTAATATAATTAAACGTTTCTTGCTTGAAAATTGCTTAAATTTTTTTATCACATAGAAATTTTTTTTTTTTGTTTGTTTCAAAAAAATCTCACTTTGCTTTGTAATTTTCTAACGAACATATACTTTTTATACTGACATCTGAATAAGAGAATTTAGAAACATGAAATGTTTTTGTCACAAGTTTTTTTAATAGTCTTCCCTATATTTCAAATAAATTATTTTACTCGAAAAATGATTTGTGTAATGGATTGCTTTATATTGTCATGTACTTTTTTTTACATGGATACTAACTAATTCACGTGTAAAATATGTAATTCTTTACTAAATGACAAATTTAATACACGTTATATGTGTGTTTTATATATTTCATCCATAGTGATTCAACAAACCAGTATTTTACCTATAGTAAAAAAAACTTAACGATTTGTATAGTTTCACACTTATTGATTTTATATTGAAGAACAAATTTAGCATTTTATGAATAAATAAAGACATTTCACGACGCGGTAAAATTAAGTTTCAAAGTAAAATATGTAGAGCAGTTATCAGTAGGTATCAAAGACTTGTCGCATATAAAATTGTGAAAAATTATTTAGATATTGAAATGGATAAAATACTGAGGCAGAAAAATTAATATTTATGTGATAAATAAGTGACTGCCGAATCAATTAATTAAATAAATTACTTTAATTTATCTACTTTTAAAACAAATATGAATAATGTCCGCACTGGGATACCTTGTGCATAATCTATGCATTATTCAGGTATCACCCAAAATTGGGTGCTTTGCCAGTAAATTAAAAAAAAATCTATGCATTACGTACTCTTTGTTCCCTGACTCATTGATGGATAATGTTTTTAATAGATTTATTGTTCTCTACGGTATTTTTTTAGATTTTTGTTAAGTGCATTTAAAAATTTAACGAAACAGGATACTTTGACGAGAATCCAGGGTAACATGTGTTACCTATATTATTCTTATATCTTATTTAAAGGATACATATGGAATTTTAATACGTACTTCTACTGAAATTGAGACTCAAATTTTATAATAAAGTAACTCTACTTGGCTGCGTGTTGCTGAGGCGTAGTCTGGTTTAATGAAAGAGAAAAATAATAATTATAAAACACGTGCATGTTTTAGTGTAAACTAAAGATTTTGAACAAACGAATATTTTTATTTATACAGATTACTAGATAATACCCAATATCACTTGTGATTTTTACAAAAAGAACCTAGTTTTTTTTTATTGATTACTATAATACTCGTATATCTCAAATTGTGCCTACTTTTTATACTTTTAATAAGATTTGTCTCATGTAGTGAGATATTTATGAGCATATGCGAGATACATACTTTTAAAAATGTACAAATAATAAAAAATATCTCTCTTATCAGTTTCTTTTTTAAGACTTCAGTATAATGTAAACATGGATCTACAGCATCCCGAAAAACTCATTTGTTTTTCTAGCTCACATCGCCCATGAATTTTAAGTCATTCGTCAAGAGAACTCATTCCCACTGCATTCTATCTTGGTTCACTTAAACCCAGTCTCCAGTCTCAGAACATACATCAAGATTCATGTTTCTCTGCGATGTCTTTCAGGACCTTCCACTTCTCTCCATTTCATTCTAACCCAAATATCTATTCCTTTGAGTGTTCTCTACCGGGAAGGCTTTTCCACGATCCGGACCACTTTATTTGAGACCTCTATATTTTGACCGTAAGAATTCTTGTAAGTTTACTTTTACTGAATTATATTTTGAACTCTATCTTGGGGATATTTCTTTTCATTAATTTAATATTATATCTTACTTATTAAGGTTGTATACATTTAAAGAGAATCACGTAAATTTCAAATTTAATGTCTAAAATATCGAAGGTACATACAAAGAGTATTCTATATAGTACTTTTACAGAGTACATATGTGAGTGGATCAAAACACAAAGTCTTTTTATTTCTCGAAATAATATATCAATATGATCCACAAAGTTAAAGCTTTCAATATTCAAAATATACGTACAATATGTATAACATACATCCTAAGATTTTATGATCTTTTGCTTTACTAAAGCCTATTTTTTTTTCTAGATATTTGAATTCTGAACTTTCTTCTTCTTCTTCCTCTAATGCTTACCTGCACGCAATAGGGTATAGTTTTTGCTTCATAAAGAGAAAGTGTGATCCTAAATGTCAAATACACGAAATAAAAAGGATCAGCCCTGCGCTTCAAGTAATATTCAATGAGCATTTAAGTGAAAATTAACTTGTATTTATTTTAATTTTCCTATATATTGAACCCAAGATCTCCAGCACGGTAGTTCAATGCGCTAATCACGATACTATGAAGGCGGAGACTTTTAAATTTATAAACAGAAATTTACAATTTTTCATTTTTAAAAAAATGTGGAAAAATATTTATTTAAATGAAGAAAACAAACCTATAGCAAACAAAAAATACAACATTTACATATAAAACAAAAAATGTAAGCTAAATAATTATATTCAACGGTTTATAACTAAGTGCAATGCCACAAATAGTTGCACAATGCCATAAATACAAAATAAATTTTAAAATATAGAAATAGAAGAAATAAGATATGAAAAGATTGTTACACTAGAAAAATTTATAAAAAAAAAATTGTAATGAAGGTTCTTGATTTTTTTACAGTTGGTTGATTGGAAATATGTATTGATTCTAAGATATAGGGAAAAGATAAATACTTGTTATTATTTGTGCCTGATATGCCAACATTAAATAACTGTTACAGCCGAGTTGTACCTACTACATTGAAGGATACAATGTTTCTCAATTTTCTCAATGAGATTAAATACGCAATCCATTGTGATACAATGTTTTGATAAGGCAAAGTAAATAATTAATACTATTTTTTTGTGCCAAAACAAATGATGGAAATAAGGTGTTCTGTCGCTAAAACACATCCAATAAATTTTCGTTATCATTTTTCTACTTCGTTTGATATTATTTATTACCATACGCCCGCTGACCGAGCAGTTAAGTTTTGAATAAAAAAGGCAACACAGAATATAGTGGTGTGCTAGACTAGAGGAAGCCAGACGAAACTTTTCGTGTAAATCTATGTAACTTCAGCCGTCATATAACAAAATCTTTTGTAGGTTTAACATTTAATGTAAAGCATATATATATATATATATATATATATATATATATATATATATATATATATATATATATATATATATATATATATATATATATATATATATATATATATATATATATATATATATATATATATATATATATATATATATATATATATATATATATATATATATTTATATATATATATAATATATATATATATATATATATATATATATATATATATAATATATATATATATATATATATATATATATATATATATATATATATATATATATATATAAATATATATATATATATATATATATATATATATATATATATATATATATAAATATATATATATATATATAAATATATATATATATATATATATATATATATATATATATATATATATATATATATATATATTTATATTTATATTTATTTATATATGTATATATATATATATATATATATATATATATATATATATATATATATATATATATATATATATATATATATGAGAAAACAAATAAAAAATATTTTTCTATTTGCTTTCTCATTTTATTCTGCTTTTCAATAGTTGTTCTTTTACTTGCGATGTAATGAATTTTAATGATGTGTTGACTTTTACAATGAATTCGTCAAAATAAAATCAGTTATATCGACGCTGATCAAGGAATGAAGAAAACCAACATTGTCTTTTTTTTTGTTTTGTTAAATTTCTGTTACAGTCTATGGTCAATGTAGAAAGTAGCGCAAACAGAAGTAGCCGTAGGTAGTGTCGCAGTGTGGAAGCGTGACAATGAGACATAATAAATTCGTCCAACTTTTTATTAAAACTTGGTATATTTATGCACAAGGAAATGCCGACGGAGGCGGGGTTCTTCTCGCTCTCTGCCAGCGCCAGTAGCTAGCGCGGGATGTTATTTGAGGCGAATGGTTGAACTTTACACAAACTTTCGAAATGAGACCACATTACTTGTACATTTCCTTTGTTAGTCGTTTCTATTAAAGGGTACAATTTGTGAAACTTTTTGTCATATTTCATAAGTTTATTTAATTAGCTTTAATAATTGAAATGGCCGGATCTCTACCTTGTTCCCACTACTCACTAACGTATTATTTTTTGACATCTCATCAAAGATGAAGAAGAATATGGAAGTCTGGGCATTTACGGGGCTTACGACCGTCATAGGCTGGTTTGAGTGATCACTTTACACACGTGTAACATTCACCAATTCTACCCATTATTGACAACCACACTACTCAAATTCTTGGAAGTTCTATATATATGAACCAATTTAGAAACCTTGTTCATGAATCACTAAAACTTCACTAGAGACATCTATTGGTGAGATGTAAAGAAGCTTTTTATTAAGCAGAAACTCTTATATTAGTATGTGAGATCCGAATCCCGGATTATAATAATAAAAATAAAAATGAAAATGGTATTTTCTGGCGTTTCTCATGTGTGGGATTCGGATCTCACATACTAATATAAGAGTTTCTGATTAGTAAAAAGCTTCTTTACATCTCACCAATAGATGTCTCTAGTGAAGTTTTAGTGATTCATGAACAAGGTTTCTAAATTGGTTCATATATATAGAACTTCCAAGAATTTGAGTAGTGTGGTTGTCAATAATGGGTAGAATTGGTGAATGTTACACGTGTGTAAAGTGATCACTCAAACCAGCCTATGACGGTCGTAAGCCCCGTAAATGCCCAGACTTCCATATTCTTCTTCATCTTTGATGAGATGTCAAAAAATAATATGAAAATAACTCCTGTAATTGGAGATAATCCAGATTTTGTGAACAAGTATTTGGACACACTCAAAATGTTGTACTCACTAACGTGTTGTGTACCTTAAGTGAAATTTAATATTTTGTCGTTTATTTTAATCAACAAACCAATATTAACTATTTAAATTAACCAACAATCATTTAATAAATTAACACATTCATGCATCTTTTCTAAGTATCTTAAACACTTGATCATGTTTATATTATATCATGATAAATCTTAAATTAATATTACCTTGTAAGATGAATTAAAGTTGCATGCATTTTCGCTCTTGACTGTTTTTATCATGAAAGAATGAAATATGATAATTATATATTTTTTAAATATATATCAGAATTATATGACTGTCAAATGGATTAATTGTTATTAAATCGTGAGTTACATAATAATTTTCCTACCTAAGACATATTCCTTAATTAATATAGTCGGCAGTCTCTATGTGGTAAATTTATCCTATTTTAATTTAAGTTTTACTAAGCAAATACCATATATTCCTTTTTTAACGTTTATCTGCCCCCAACGATGTAAAAAACACTGCATAAGTTGACACAATTTTAACTTGATCCATTATTTTATGAAAGTAAGGTCCTGCGCATCAAGAACAGATCGAATATATTTTTAAATAAATTTTAGAGTGAGACATCAACAATATTTACTTTGACACTCCTGGAAATTGAACCCAAAACTTCCGTCACGGTAGCTATTTTAAGAAAGGTTTCTTTTATTTTATTATTATTTGCTTGCATACATTTTCAAGTACTTTTATATAAACCGTAAATTTCTCATAAAATACGTGTTTGTGTTACTGAATATAAAAGAACAATAATATAATAATTTACTACAAGAGTGAGGTAGAGGAGGGGTGTAATAAAAAAATCTTATGAAACCGTAATTTAGCAATAAGGCCGGAATACCTTATAACGCATTAAAGTCCTCTCTATACCTCCAAGTATCCAGGTAGAGTCCAAATGAGCATTCTTCGTTTTATGTGTGCGAGGATACGCGATCTTTTCCTGAATAAACAAAGAAAAATACATTGACCGTACGGCGGCCGTAAAATAAACATTTTCCCATTTCCCATATTGAACTGATACGATACATATTGTGTAGAGCATTCTGCAGGTATTCTGAGCATCCTTAAAGAGGGAAGCACTACTTTATGAGGGTTTGAGACTCGTATTTTGCCCCACCCCTTGGAACGGGGATGAGGATATCGAAGAAGGATGTTTTATAGTAGTATCGGGATATAAGTGAATTATTCATGCATCCATCCAATCAGCATCTTCCCCCCGACTACCCGGCTACGGCCACTCCATTCAATGGAGGTAACTTTAAACTTTGGATATTTCCAATAATAATAATTGCCGGCAATAAGTTTAGTCGGACGGACGCCGCGCCACCGCCGCCAGACGTAGTAGCTTCGTGAAGTGGATGGTCCGATCGAAAACAAAACAGAAACTGTGCTTTATTAAACTTTCCCAACAACAAAATTTGTATATCTTCTTAACAGACTTTCCTCCCGGGCTGAATTTTAACAACTGTGTAAGTAAATAACACTTGCATATTGATCAAATTAATTTAAATCAACGTTGACTGAATATATCATATGAAATCATTTTATTTGTAATATAAAATTATTGATAAAAGGGTATCATAATAAAAGAGTTGTATTGACAGTTTTAACAATTTTACATGTTTCACAACATGACTTAAATCACATTTTAAAATGATTTAAAATTTGAAACTACCGAATCGTGTCTGACATTACACCCTTTAAGTGTTCATGATCAAATTTCTAGAAAATCCATAATCCGAATTTCAAAATAAAATTCAAATCGTTTCCGAATCGTTTTTAAATGTTTTTATTTTAAATACAGGTAAGGCTTTAAACTTTTTTGAGATTTTTTTTTATTTATTTATCAAAACATTTTTGATTCTTTCTTACTGCAAATACAGTACAATATATATTATGTGTTATTTATATCTTCCATTAGATACATAAAAACAGATCTGTAGTGTATTTCAACGCTTTGGAAACATTTATTTATAGCATTTACCAGTAACTTGCAAGAAAACTATTATATATTCCAAATTTTATTTCAATCATCCGACAAGTGAAATGAAGAATATAATATCTTTAATCCAGATCAACTTTTTACTTCTTCTCTGCGTTTAATTTTCTACATTTTTGAACTCGAATGTTAAATCATAATCCCTGAGATAACCTGACACGTGCTTCTATCCAACTCGTCAGTAAGCTGTCCTTACTGACATCTAAATTTGTATTTAATCTAGATTGGGAGAATTTCTTTTTACGTTTTTCCCTTTTCAACATCACTTTTAAAACAAATTATCGGGTGTATCGAGAGACCCTCTTTTTGCTGGGAGCTTCAGTCTTACAGTCGGTCGTTGGTAGCCCCGCTATCTGGATGTGCCAGGCGCTCGATACGATCTTGGGGGAGGTTGTTTGCTCTTCCGGAGTGACTGGACGAGAGCCATCAGAAGGGGATGGCCTCGGGGGATACTGGGACACTCGTGACCGGTGATTTAATGCTAATTCCTGTAATCATTTTGGACCTACGAACACACGGTGCTCGATATGTACACTTTGTAAAATGTGATTTCTAACATACGAACATTTAACTTTCCTGGAAGAACAATAATTGATGTTCGACTTTCTATTGGGATGAAGGTAAAAATTATTTTATAATAATAAAAATTAAAATTTAATAAAAACTTTACCATTTCTTGGTTTTATTTTATGACAAAATAACATACAAACATCCACAGAATTATTGCAAGTCTGACAGACGTACTTCGACGTTCATTAACATCGATGCTCCTTTGAGGAAAATTCGCACCGACGTTCATTTACGTCCATACTCCCGAAAAGGTTAAAAACCCAAATATAGTGAATCTAAACACAACAAAATATCGCGGGCAAAAAAATATTTTAGACCTAAGAACACACGGTACTCGACACTTTGTAAAATGGTATTTACTACACACGCATGTGTAAAAACCCAAATTAAGTTAATCTCAATACAATAAAATATTGCAGATTTATATATAAATAAAAAAAATAAAGTATAATGTTTGATATTTGTTTGTCGGTATATAATTTTGTGTTTTGAATATTGAAAGCATTAACTTTGTGGATCACATTGACATATTATTTCGAGAAATAAAAATACTTTGTGTTCTGATCCACTCACATTTTATTAACCAACTAGTTTCGGCAACAACCTGTTGCCCTCTTCAGGGTTTCATTTATTACTAAATATATATATATATAAAAAGAAACAGTGTACAAGTTGATAATTTTGTAACTAGTAAATATTCTGTAAAAAAAAAATATCGTACAGCAGCGTTCCGATACTATATCTAATACCAAAATATTGTCGAAATGTAAAGATGTAGTTTTAAAATTTAAAGATATAAACAAATATAATTTTGAAAAAATACATCGTAGTACAGTGTTTCGATACTGTCAATATATGTTATTTTTTTTTTTTTTAATATTTTTAGTAAAATTTATTTTATTGCACCAAATAACAAATCTAATAAAAAAATAATTAAAAATCTAAAAATTTCACATCAAATTTATGAATTTATGAAAATTTTCAAGTTAGCAAAATAATTTAGTTATACGCATGCACAGTTAATAGTGTTTTTGGTTTCCACGCACGAGGTTAATAAGAATAAGAAATAAAAATCATCAATCAATAGATGATATTCATTTTCTGTATCAAAGTTCGAAGCGATTTAAGTTTGTGTAGTAATAAATTATTATTGTATCCTAAGGCATTGTACAAAGTAAGAACATAAGTTAAATGTATCTAGGTACCTACCTACTGCGGGTGAAACTTTAGTCGTAAAATTAGGTGACTAGGTACTAACCCGTTACGCTCTCGGTAAAAGGGTGCGGTGCATAGAAGTTTACCAAATTTACCGGTAACGACTTATAAACAATCTGATCGACTATGTAAAGTAAACCCCGTGCGGAATAACTTTGGGTCCTAAAACCATTTACTGCCGAAGTATTGCCCGGCTATATTTAGTGCGTCATAATAATATCTACTTCGGCTTTAAATGCCTGATTTAAATAGGTACCGAAATATCTTCGGAATCATACCGTCATTTTGTGGCGACATTCACCTTTGGTTTGACCAACTTTTTGTTACCAAATATATATAGACAGGTTACATTATGAAATGTATTATCATAACGTAACCTGTCTTAAAAACAATATGTTATATGTTATTAAAATAATGAAAATTACTTTTTAAAGAAAAACTGTAACATTCTATTTATAAGATTTTTTTCAAAGAAACATTTATGTTCTTATGAAATTCACAAATATTTAAATTTGATTCTTTATGTAAATAAACTTACTTTATTAACTTTATAGAAGCGTACATAGAACCAAAAGATTCCAATAACAGAAACACGTCAAACACAATCTAATACATACTTCTTTTGGTCAAAGGTACTTTGATTATTATGCAATAAATTTATACAATCTGCTTCCATTATCTTTGATGTCATTAAATAACGAAACCAAGTACAAAAGAGCTACTCATAAATGGTAAATGAATTTTATTTGATCCGAAATATATCGCATTATTTGGCCATATCTCTTTTGATTGACGGTATAAATTATTTATTTTATTTATTTGTAAAAATGAGTATTGTCAAATGTGCCCTCGGGCATGAAAAAACCTTGTAATGGTACATTACTTTAAATTGAAATTTGTAATTTTGTATTAAAAAAAGAAAAATGATACCTTTTTGCGAAATTCCAAGAGCCTGGGGTAAAAAATTGGATTTAAGTTATGGCAAACTAGGGGTCTAACAAGAACCTCTGACTGAGATTCCACGACGCTAACCGCGAGACCACAGCCCGACTCAATAATAATGGCGCCATCAAGGGATGCAATGCCTCCAGACATTATCAGGAGACGACTAAATCTCGAACCGAAAGTTCATTGTTATGCATTGGTTTTCCTAAATTGTAACTCTGATTTATTCAACTAAAATATCTGGTTATTCCAAAGAAGGGATAACTACGTAGTATAAAGAAATCATCACTCAATTTCGATGCTTCGATTTCTAACGACTTCGGCATTTTGAAACCGATTGTCGATTTATATTGTCTAGAAATTATAGTTATCTTCAACACGTAGTTTAACGATAACAACTTGTTATCGTTCCATTAGAATAGACAACCCCATCAAGGAAGGGACTCATCAATCATTTAAACATCAAGATATGATCAAGTTATATATAAATCTTTATCAAAGGTACAAAGAACAGTAAGTTACATTCATTTTATAATTAATTAGTTGAAAACGTATGTAAATAACAAATAACAAAATAATAAGGGACTAAGTCTTATAATAAGTCAAGTTGCATTAAAACTACAACGTTTACATGTATGTGCATATTTATTAACATATTCTCACATTAATAAAATTATTCTAACAGTCATTTCAAATATGAAGAATTGTACATTACATTTTTATTTTAAAATTTTGGTTCGGAAAATAAATCTGAACTCGTTTTGCCTTTAATAAAATAATAGGTTTAGGATTTCTTACAGAAAATTGTTTCGTGTAGCGTGTCATGTTGTTAGAAATAGCCATATATTTTTCGTCCATTCTCACCCCCTAAAGGGAGGTTTCCATTCCACTGATGTGACAATGATTTTGGAACAAATTAACTAGCCATCCATAAATCACAGTACACTGGACAAACTTGTAGTTGTTGAGTGACCTTAAATCCTAAACAAAAGCCAACGCCCGGCTCAGTGTTTTATTGCCCGGAAGTTTATAAATGTTTTTGATACATTGCTTTTATGTTTTCATACGAACCCCTACGTTAAAGGCGATGGGGAACGTTTCCTTGGTATTTTTCTTCCATCTTAGCACACATTTAGTATAATTTATTACGTAGTCATCTCTTCGTATGCGAGGGCCATTGAATGAGTAGAAAATTTTGTGTTTTTTGGCTTATGTTTTCGTCAGTCAATTTTCAGATATTTCGGCTCAATAAACATTTCCTATAAAAATGTCAACACAAAAATTCTAGTCGACCGGAACGATATTTTTTATGGTCACTGCTGACAATAAAATATACAACTGATTGTATTTGGAAATATTTTATTGACTGAAACTATAATTCTGGGTTTAATGGACATCATCTCGGACTACCCATTAGTCACTCTTGTTGACACGTTTGTATAAATATCGGAGAATCAAAAATCGTTTTTTGTCGTTAATATAACATAAAATGTTGCTGGTAGTAAAACAACGTTTCTTTTTCGTATGAATTTTGAAAAATATCTGATATTCAAACAATTTTAAAATATTTTGTTACAGCCGAAAACGGGGTTATATACGACCAAACGTTCCTCTACTAGTTGGCCTGATTGGTCAACATTAATCAGCTTTTCAGACTTTTATTGATTGACCACTTTAATAAGTAGAATATAGTACGAAGTCAAATCGTTTATTTCCGTATGAAATTTCATCCCTGTTGGCATTAAACTATCCCAATATAAACATCTAAGTACATTGTATACAAACATGTACGTTTATATTTTTATTTTATATTTGAAAAATATGAAGGATATTTATGTTTTTTATATTTATATATTTTGGACAAGAAAAAGCCGTAACTTTTTCTCAGACGAAGAGGTGAACGGAAGGCTCTCTACGATATAACATGATGAAGTGGTTCCATACGAATGTGTACATCCCGAGTTTTGATATATCGCTACATCATTCGTAACACCTCTCATCTCATATAATCCACTGTCGGGTTTTGCAAACGTCGGCCGCATGAAAAATGGCCCCTCGGCCTAATAGGGAATCTATTTATAAGGAGGTTGTAAAAACTGAAAATAGTCACGCTCGGGCGGGTCGGCCCGCAACGGTCGGCCGGCCAACAAAACAACTCGGGGCCGCAACTTCATACTCGAGTAGCAAACTTTGTTGGCCAAGTGGAAGAGATAAGTTTTTCGAGCCACTCTGTACCCTCACCCCCCCTTGACCATTTTTTACACTCATATAAATTATGCCGGCACCCAGAAGTCAAATGACTAAACCGATATCAACGGGAACTGCATTTTTCTTGTTGGATGCAGAATTCCATTTGAATGAAGAGGAAATTTCGATGAACGTTTTATGGTTTTGCTTGTTTTAACCAGACTTAGCATTTTATTTCATAACGCTGCGCGATTTAGTACTCAGAATCCAATGTTGAACTTAAAAATAAAATAAAAACAGTACCTTTAAAAATTTCAAAGAATCTGTACAACTTAGGAAAAACCGGATAGCTCAGATATTTTTTTAAAATATTAGCATATTTTAATATTGATATCTTAACACAGATAAAGAAAAATATGAAAATCGACCTGTCATAGATTGGTTTAAGTGATCGCATCATGGACGTGTACATTCAAAATTCTAGCCATGGTAACATTGTCAAAAACATACTTCTCGAAATTTGGAGTTGTATTCATCCTTCAATTGACATCTCTTTTCACGTGCGAGTTCTTGGCTCCATCTATGGTTGAGTTAATTTTATTTTTATTTGAACATGAAATGTATAATATACTCAGACATCCATATTCTTTATTTTCCATAGTGAGACAGCAATATAAAAAAATATTACTCCTAAGTGATCGCAACACAGATTTGTGTAAAAATATTTAAACACACTCATAATATTGTGAATCTGCAAATAATTATATTTTTTTTACCTATATGGTACATTTAAAAGCATAATAAATTAGAAAAAGAACACTCGTCGTCTATATACCACCCTTGGTATAATATAACCAGTGCAGTTCGTGAAGTAGTGAATTAATGTGACTGAATAAAGATAAGGGTTGGAAGGTGAAGAAAATTTTTAACTAAGAGTCAATTGTACGAACGTAATTATTTATACGTACCCAGGTATGACAAAGAAATAATAATAAAAAATTCTAGATACCTACGTACAAAGGAGTTCGATAAATATTTTTTTCTGGTAATTTATCGCAAATCTTTGCTATGTAAAGTGAAGACGTCTAAGACAATAGCTCCATTACGGAAACCTTTTTATTTCCTCTCCGAGTTTGCCATTCGGATTTCCGACAAGATAATCTCTAATCGGTTCATAACTGAGTGAGCTTAATGTAAAACTCTCTAGGTACTTCAGAACTTCCCTTCGTCAGTTTAACATTTTAATAAACATTTATTTGTTATAACATTGAAAAAGGTAAGGCGATAAGAACGGCCATTTGGTATTTGTTGAATATTAAAAAAATATTAATGTTTAGTGAATCATTTATGAAAAAAATGGATACCAGATCTAAACGTGTTTACAATTCGTTGAATTTTGTTTTTGTTAAACAGTAAAATAAATACAAAAAATATATATAGTGTTCTACATGAAAACTGAGTTTGGAGATGTTATCAAGATTTTTATGGATATTTTAACATAAACGAGTTTTTTTAAGACGGCAATGGAAATCTGATGTGATCACTTGAAAACAATATGCTTATTGACTGCTTATGTTTATTTTTTTGACTGTATATGCTTATTGTTTTCTCATAAAAATATGAATTAATTTCTATGGTGCGAGAATTCACATACAAAGCCACAAAGCGAAATTATCAAAACTAGAATGGCTTCTCATAAATCTTTTTTTTATTTATTAATTCAAATATTTATCATGCAAGTCCTTACCAAATCGTTACGATTGTGGTTGTTATTATATAAAGCATTCTACCTTTTTTAAATTAAATAAAAATCACTTAATTAAGGCCTTAAGAAAAAATAATGTGCATGGAATTTTGGGAACTAATAATAAATTTTATGTTAATAACAACATGATAACGGGTTTTAAACAAAGTCTTACTGGAAAAAATAGTGATTGAAGTTATTACATTTTTCGAACATGACCAGTCTTACCCTTTTTGACAAACGTACCACCGAGCTACACCTCTACAAACGCCACGTTCATTGAAAAATTTTACTATGATTACATATGCGTAGTGCGATAACGACGCCATCAGCAAAATTGAGTAATAATTTCTTATATATTTACAACGATACCAAAATAAAGTGCAGGTATGACGATTTCAAATATGTATGTGATGTAAGTGTCAATCAGCTAAAATCTGTGCACTTCATAACCTTTATATCGTAGAAGGCGTTACCTTCTGCAGTACGCAAAAAAACGTATTACGCACCTTTACTAATACGAGCTGCGTAACTAATATAGTCTTCCATCACAAAACAAACACGTGATTTTATAGGGTATACAGAATATTATATCCAATTTTACTGGCTTTATAAGAAACATTTTTTGACTACTCGTACAACAAAATGGTAGAGATTTTAATGAATGAACAAAAATTTGAAGTATGAGCCATTTTTTAACAAAGAAATTTTCTGTTACAAACTACTATCTCATTACCTTCCGCTAACTCCTTTTATCTTATTCTTGCTTCCATCGCTAAGTGGCAACAGATATCTCTCGAGATATTGAGGTGCTCTTTTCTGTCTACTCAAAGAAATCAATTCCATCGCAGATTAAAGGAATTCTCAATGAAAAGGTAATGCAACTCGCTGATCATCAGACATGGGTACATTTTTAAAATAATTATTATGTCCGCCTCTGTGGTGTGATGGTTAGCGTGTTTAGCTACCGTGTTGGAGCTCTCGGGTTCGATCCCAGGGGGGGGGTGAAAATAAATATTCGTGATTTTACACTCGGACTTGTACCTGAAGCGCTAGAGTTATCACATTGCCTTCATTTAAGTAACGATCAAAATAACAGTGCGTCAGAACTAAGCTGTGTCATATGCACCATTGGATAAGGTTTAGAAGAAGAAATAATTATGCTTGGTCCAAAATATTTTGAGTGTGTTTAAATTTCGGTTCATAAATCTGGGTTTCTGCCCTTATATTATAAGTTATTTATAATGGCGTCTCAAAATACTCAAAATGTAGTGAATAAAACAACTAGTCGATTTTCAAAATTAATTTTTAAAAGTATGTTTTCAGGGATCTCCTAGTATGGAAATCTTATTGAATTGTCAATATAAATGACTCCTAAGTGGACAACCCCAGATTTGTGTACAAGCATGGTCACACACGATCACTATATTTTTTTATCTGAGACATTACTAACTATCATTAGATTCCTTACTGTTCATCGAACCTCCTCCCCTTGTTTTTCCCTCTAACTCCTTCCCTTAACTCCCTTTTTCCTTTACTTTTCTCATTATCATCAACTTGTAATTTATGATTTTTTTCATGTTTAAGCACTATCTACCCTCTGATTGCAAACAGCTTTATATGGTATCAAACGTTTTGACCAATATCACTTGTCTGTTTTAGGTTGGTTGGAAGATATTGCTTTTTAGCAATAAGCCCGCCAACGCAAATTTAAATAAATAAATAATATTTTTCTTCATCCATTTGAGATTATCAGTAAAAATATCGAGTCAAATATCGTTTTTAATTTTACATTTATCGCAGTCGGTAAGTATTGAAATAAAGGTGCCATATCTCTTTAACTTTTCCACGCTGTGCTTTACAGCTTCCTCGGCTACAGGAGAAGTTTTGATGTAAGGCCTGCCACGTGCAAGGAAACTGGAAATCAGGTGTCAACTTTTCTAACATATGTATTATTTGTGACCGAATCGGCACCCAGCGACATCTCAACTACGTAACATGTGTACGCCGCTGTTTGCTGAACTCCTGGAAAATATTTATCAGGCATTCATTTTTTACTTTATTTAATACGTTTGTTTGAACGTTTCAAATAGTTTTGAAGCAAAAAATAATTTTCGACCAATAATTACAATTATTAAGGTGCTTGTCGAAACAGGTTGGAACCAAATAAATGTGATGAAAAACATTTTTATCAAAAAATAAAAAAATAATGCATTGTAAAATTTTTATTTTTATTTAATTAATTCGGAATTAAACAGATCGAACTCAATTTTTTAAATATTTTCTTTGTATTTTATAATAATAATGTTTTTCAGGACTCGATGTGATAAGAATGATTTTAAAAATAACTAGTTCATATTTTTACTGTTATGGCGTTCACTTTGTGGTACGAAATGATTTAATTATTAATGAAAAACTTGTTTTTCACCACTTGAATTTTATAATATTACGGGTTTAAATATAAACGCAGATAGGAGCAAATGTAGCTCCAGAAACTATTCGTAACAATATAATAGTCAAACGAAAAGAAAACAATTATTTTATTAATAATTTAAATAGTTTAAAATAATGTTTGTTATTTTAATATTTTTTCATGTGATTTAAAGAATATTTTAAATAAGTATAATTCAGAAATTCCTTACACTTATCCTCTTTAGTCTTTCATAAGGATAATTGTATTAAATAATTTAACATTTTTACTAAGCGCCGTTTAATGTCAAAACTCCACTTAACCGGAGGGTATGTACCTACGTACGTAAAGGAACCTAGAAGTGTATGAAAGAACTCTGTAAAACGCATTGAGATGATTTGACAGTAATAGTAGCGCAGTGGTAGTAGTAGTTTAATGATAAATTGTCATCACGTGGTCGACTAGGTTCTATCCCACCCTACCACAAACTGTTTCTTAACAGGAACCCTAAGTCTACAATACTAAAATTTAATAGAAATATTTATGTTATTAATAAGAATATAAATATCACTCTAATTTTAAAAAAAAGTACTTAAACAAACAAATATGTACAGAAATGAACTCTGACTCAAGCAAATATATTATATTTTTTAAAAAAAAGTAGAGAAAAGTATTTATTTCACCAGCGCTGTTGAAACAATTACCACCCGTTGATATTTTTGTTGAGAATTTCCGAAGAAATTTTCCTTTATTCTTGAGAATATGTGTATTAAATAATAAATTCAGAAAATGTATTGAATTGCGGGCCGTCGCTCAATCCATTTGACATTTTTCGCAAATAGACATGTCGTGCGCCGATTTTGTAGACTTCTCTTCTCCCGGTAAACACACACAAAGAGTGGTGTGTATAATACGTACGCGCGTGTCTAGGTATTGGTGCTACGCGCGGTGACGTACGTCTCCTCCATGTTGCCGGTAGGATTTTCCGAGCCGGCATCACGCCACCGCGTGAATGACATTTGCCAAATGAATATTGACATTTAGCTCGTTGGCGTTTTGTTTTGTCGTTTAAACCGAATACAGATTTACGTATCAGAGTTGATTCCCAAAGCTGCAGAGTTTGCGCAGAAAGCTCTCTTTTTCCCCGCACACGTGACTGCGACCATTATATCAGGCTGTCTCATAAGTCTTTACGAAAGGTTTAAAGTTGATAGGGTTAAACTAAACCTGCGAAATTCGAAAAAGTACCGAATGAAATACGGATTCAAAATATAATTAAGTACAATTGTATAGTGTATAATTTAAAGACAATTTTTTTCTAAAAATATTTAATGATTAACGTATCAAATCTTTAAAGAATTTACTGTATGATTAGTCAATATTACTTTTTTTTTACAAAAATATTAGTTATGTAAGTACATAACCACTCACTAATCATATACTAACATAGCTAATATTTTTGTTAAAAAATGATAAGAATTATTTTGTCCGCTCCTATAGTGTAATTGTTAGCGCTTTATATAGGCTACCGTGCTGAAGACTCAGGTTCGAGTCAAAATGACGAAGACGAGGGGCAAAATAAATGTGTATGATTTGTTTTTACTGTAAAATATAATATTTTAAGTTCCATTAAGTCGAATAAGAACCTAAAAGTATATAAAATTATTCACATTAAATAAAATTTAAAAAAAAAGGATTCTTAAATAGCAATACGTAAAAATGAAGTAAATTGTTTCACGTAAATTTTTCACCAAAACACGTGTTTGGGGTTTTCGAGCAGTACTGTGTAGTGAATGGTGATATGAACCAAACACCAATTGCATATTGCATTATGCTTTAAATTTAATAACATAAAATAACCATGTTACATGTATTTTGCTGTGTACACGTATAGGTTAGTGCTTTTACAAATTTGGATGATTTTAATTGCATTTTCATCGGATTTTACAGTCTATCGAGCTAGTCACCCACATCGGCCCACCATTCCGGAATACTGACGGAAATACTGACTGCGTCGGCGGTGGTTGGACATTAAATTAAATAAATTATACTCATCTAATTACATTAAATGTGCTCTGTGCTTAAATGGTTAAATTATTTCCATACGTACATTTTCGTGCTTGTGCAATATTTTTTTTTAAAAATAAAATTCGACCAGAGTGACTAGTTATACAATAAAACATTCAAAAAAATCTAAAACTGTAAAATGCTGAATTTAACAGTAGGTATCTTGCTTATTTGCATTTATATATTTGTTTGACAGGAATTTTACCATTCAAATGCTTTTATTCTCATTCTACTCTTTACTAGTTGTTTCCGCTAATGTGCTGCTGTGGCAAAATTCAACTAAATGTAAAAGAAAAAATGTAAATGTAATGCTTGTGTGTGTGCAATATGTTTGCGACTCTCGAGTAGCACGTTGTCCAACATGAACATTGATTATTATTTTCTACTGCTGTTACTTTAAATAGATAGCGCTGCCACTGAGGTCTTGAAACCTATTATGAAACATGAATCTTTAAAGTTCAATTTTAAGAAATGTATGATTATACAGATAAAAAACATTAGATGACTTAGCGATTTAAAAAATATTTATCACATTAAATTAAACGATTTGATGGATTTTGTAACATTCTGCCCTTTATCGAACACCTTGATTTTCGGAACTTGTTTATATACAACCAATCACACAGATGTGTTAGAGCAACATGTTTAAAAATTCTTACAAAGGTAATTAATAATTTGATCACTTAAGCCAGTGAGTTGTTATAAGAGGTCGAAAACCCTGTAAATGACCAGACATCCTTGATTTCCTTGCCATGGAAAAATTACTTCATCTTTGTTAAGATATTTTGATGTACATCCTTTAAGGTTTAAAAACAGTTTTTGCATTCCAAGCTTTGAACATTTCCAAAATATTTTTAAAATGAAAATCTTTTTCGAGTTCGAAATTTCCAAACGTAATAAATAAAATGATTCGTGCATTCGCCCTAAGATAAAGAAGATGTGAAACGTTGGATATAATTGAAAACTCAGAAATGTTAACTACTCAATCAGATTGACAAATTATCTCGACATCCAATAAATAATTCAATTGTATTAATTGTAAACGGGGGAAGTTATTTAGGAAAATCTGTTGCTGATAAATTTTCTGTTGCCAGATTTCAAGGAAGTACTATTGTAGTATTCAACTTTCATATATTAGCATACTTTGTTCTTTTAATCAATGTTTATTGTAAATTTAAAGAACATATACACATTTGAGTATGTCATTTATATATTTTCAAAATTCAAATGCTAAAATAGATTCAAAAGTTTCCTTTTATAATCAAATTACATGGAAATGTTTTTTTTTTTAATTATTTGGCCTATTAAAATAATGTCTCTGTCAGTGTGAAGAATTATTTTTATTTACAAACAATAAAAATTGAAGATAATAATAACAGTTTCATGGTTTCAATGCGTTTTGTTTCATCCTTTTAGAAATTATGACCCCAGTTCTAGAATAAGGTTCAGGAAAAAGGGTGTAAATAATGTTATATTTAAACCCTTTTTTTAATACCTTTCTTGAAACGATCATTAATATATGATTCTATTTTTGTCCTTTTTGGTAATCTCTTCTTTATTACTTGACAATTATTCAAGGGTTAAAATAAGTATTTAAGAACCATGTAGCATATTTTTTATTTTTCTACGTTTTGTCTGATTTTCAATCAATTTAAATGTTATCCATATTTTTCAAATTACTTTTTTGAGCACATTAATTAATTTTAGCTTTAAACATGTTCGTATTTTTTTTCATTGATTCAAGCATATTTGTACAAAATTCATGCCAAATTCATTAACGATTCGCTTGGGTTAGTTAGCACTGGGATTATAATGACCACGAGAATTAAATTTCCCTTTGATTTCACAAATCCCATGGTATTTAATCAACTAAAATGGCAATTTCACCTGTTATCCCGTCTGACGGATGATGCGGTTCCATGAGATACGATAAGACTCCTGACTCTCGGATTAATGGTGTCGGTCAGCGGTGCGGGAGGGCGCAGGGGTGGAAGGGTGGGGCTAGGGGGCTGATCGGAAAGGGGGTGAGACAATTAGTGCGACTTAGGACCGGCCTCCGAGGCTTATCTGGTCTGACAATGCGCCTGAAGGTCGAATTCCCCTGGCGATAATTCCCATTTCATTCTGAGGAGTAAACAAAAAACTAGTGTCCAGACTAGTGTACTACTAGTGATTTTTATTTATGGTCTTATCCGAACATTTTTCTTCACATTTTTGTTTCCAGATTTATGTAATATCCATAATCGAAAGTCAAATATTACATTTTGTATTAAAATAACGAATAAATTTCAATCTTTTTTTTTACTCAAGTTGTAAAAAACAAGTTTTTTCATTTACAATTTAATCATGTACCACATAATGAATGCCGGAACAATAAATATAATAACGACTATTTAATTTTTCCCACATATATTTTATTTGATCAGTAATCGGGTTTCGTCATTACTGACATCATCAGACTGGAAATGATGTCATTAACGACGAAACCCGATCACTAGACAAGTAAAATATATGTGGAAAAAACGATATATGTAATAGTTATTTTATTATATAAAATGTAGTTCTACCAAGAAATGTCGGTACAAAAATAAATCATATTTCAATTTTATTATTCCTCTTGTTCTAATCCTTACCTCACCCAATTGTGATAAGGCACGGCATTGCATTGACGCCGTCTTATCTTGATTGTTACGTACGCGAAGAAAAGGTGATAACCCTGCGCTTCTAGTATGGGGTAATATTTAATAAAGATTTTTTTATTTTATTTTATTATTCTTAACTCAACAATATGTTAGTCCTGCTAAATAGCACTAACCTGCAATTAGTTTGCAGGTCTATTGTTTTATATTATTTTAAAATATGTTACCTTACTTATTTAACATATTTACAACATGAAATCCAAATCGAAGTAAGTAAGAAAGAATATCTTTTATAATATAAGACACAACTTCCGCATTTATCTTCCTTCTACAACATACGTACTTCATTTTTTCTATTTTTTTTTGAGAAGGCATAAAAAGTGAGAAGGTAAGGTTTTTTAACTGTTCAAATTGCTACATTCTTCTCATAAAGAATATAAAAATATATCTTTTTAAATTATCATGTTTTTCAATCTTGTTCTAATAATTATCTAATAAATACCACTTTGTGTCGCGTTCGAGTTTCCCACTACTTCTCTGTCCACGTTATACGATACACGTGAGCAGTACCGTGAAGTTACGGTCCTCGCAGCAATCTCTGAAACTTACTTCCGGCAGTAACAAGTGAAGCTGCCGGCCAAGTAATTAAACGACTCATAGTGCTCTCGTATTTCCGTTTCTCCTCTACAATAAAAACAATAATAATAATGTGTGGCAAAAATAGCATCCGTGAAACTGTTCTTTTCGAGTGTGATGCAATTAAAAATATGCAACAAAATTTTAATTCTTGGATGTATAAACTACTATATATTTTTTGCGCTGTTCATTTGAACGAGGCATTCTCTTTATTAATTACAAAATTCAAAAGCAAGAAAAATACGTGCTTTGCAAACGAATAATCAACCTGTTACCAAAATAAATATCTAATTTTATTTGATCATAAATAATTATACATATTCGCAACCAATAGTGCATAGGGCTTCACATTATTTATTCATCTTCATTCCAAACTTTGCAAGCCTGTATGTGTACATTTTACAACATTAAATAGCGTAAAAAGTACACAAATGTCAATCAACGCGGCGTTCAATCAATCATTAGCCAACGATTATCAATAAAAGAACCAAAGTGACATGTTAACTTATACTTAAGTACTTACATTACTTAGTTTACTTGCATTTGATCTTCCCTTTTTGACGCTTTATCAACTTTAAGACCTTGAATCGCATCCCACAAAAAAATGATAACATGTATTTTTAATTGCGTTCATTTATGGATATTACATATATTATTTCACAAGTGACGTTCGCTGATGAATGTAAAGGGGGAATTTAAAAACACCTAAATGCGAAATTCAAACAAAATCCCAAAATGCTTTATCTTACTCAGTGTCAACAAAATTCAACAAGATTGATTACATTGTAATTTTAGTATTAATAATGGAAAATAGAGTAGATACACAAAACTTAAAGTAGGTAGCTCGGATGACGGGCGCTTTGACATTCATAATAACTTAATTTTAATGTAAAGTAGGTACTACATTGTTTGATTAAATTCAAACACCTTAGGATTTGGATCAACTACTTTGTTTGCAAGAACAATAGTAAACTTTAAAACGGTTACTGGATTTTCGCTCAATTATACCGATTTATACTATTATTTTTTATGATTTTAGTTGGATATCTATGAGCAAAATAATTTTTAAAACAAATTATTGGCTTGATATAGTAAAGTATATATTTTTTCCATTCAGTCGCTTTCGTAAGGTAGAATTCTATTTTTACTTTTGCCTCCGATATGGAGAAGGATGTGGTGATACCATAAATTGACTGACACGATTAGGGTCTTCAAGCACGGTCAAATGAAACGAGATACGTATTCGCACTATCGTTACAAAAATACTAAATGGTTAATCAAAAATATACAATCAAAAGGCTCACAACGTTGTATTTTAAATTGTATTTCTTTTGCATTAAACTATTTACTTTCGAATGACATACAATATGTATATAAACAAACCCATTTTTTTAACACACTGAAACATCTCTCTCTTAAAAATAATAATAATAATGATTTTAAAAAATGCTTTATACGCTACGACAGGCACCGTGGCTTAGTTGGATAGACGCTCGACTGCGAAACTGGCGTCGCGGGTTCGATTCCCGTCAAGTAAGTGCAAAATAAATTCAAAAAAAATTTTTTTTTCAATTGGCCTGGGTGTTCGTGATGTATTTTTCACATTTTCCTTCCCTATTCTTACTATCCTATCTGCAGACAAGCCTTTATATAGAGCCTTTATATAGAGACACAACAAAAATAAAATATACTGAATTTTTTTTAATCTGAAAATTCTGCATCCCTCAAAACAGGTATTTAATATACTTTGTGAGAATGGAAAATGTACATAAAATTAGTTCATTTGAATACAAATTCAGTACGACCATGTTGTTATTTTCTGTATCCTATTTCGCTGTTGAAAACGGAACACATTAAATTATTTACTTCAATAAATGCCAATTTTCGGGACTTAATTTAATATATTAAAGCTCAAAAAACTTACTTACCAATTAACCATCACGCCGTTTCCCCGCAGAGGTAGGCAGAGAGAATCTGTCTTTGCAAACATTCTTCACCTCTTGTACATTCATGCATCGCCTCATACATACCCGACGATTATTACGACTCCTGACCCGTCGGCTTTCAAGTATTTGATATACCTGATTGTGCCAAGTTTTCCTCGGTCTTCTCAAAAAGAATCAATATAAATACAATTTCTTAGCACTTCAAGCTTAAAACTCGCTATTAATCATCAATTAACACAACGTGATGGTACATAGAAAAAAAAATTAGTGCAAAAAAAACAAAAAATATATCAATCGTGTAAAAGAGGTCTTCTTCGGGGAGGGCTTATGTCGGGGGTCGGTGCGGAGAGCGGATGCAGGGAGAGGGTGGGTCTGCCACTCTCGCTAATTAGTCTCTTTCGTTCCTAGTAAAGTTAATCTTCATTACCCCGGCATCACTACCATCTCCTGTATAGGTATACTATATTGTATATTGATACGGGGACAAAACATCTGCTTACTGGATCATTTATCTTGTTTTCGCTGTTGGACATGCCATCATTCATAATCGAAATTTCGGGAAAGGAATCAATTTGCTGGCAAAGGCGGAAACTTTTAGATAAACAACTTCGGAAGCCTCGAATTACTTAACTTGGGGTAAAAAAATAAAAGTCGTAAGGGATTCATGAAATTTATTATAATGAGTAGAATGACTGAAAGTATTTTGACTGAAAATCTGGAAGCATTTTTTTGGTTCTTTATTAAAATGTAAATATTTCATTCAAGTTCGTCTAATATTTTTCAAGACTGTGGAAGAAGAAAAACGTTAATACAAATATTTTTGTGTGTGTACACATATATATTTATATAAATATACATATATATATATATATATATATATATATATATATATATATATATATATATATATATATATATATATATATATATATATATATATATATATATATATATAAATATATATATATATATATATATATATATATATATATATAAATATATTTATATATATATATATATATATATATATATATATATATATATATATAAATATATTTATATATATATATATATATATATATATATATATATATATATATATATATATATATATATATTTATATATATTTATATAAATAAATATATATATATATATATATATATATATATATATATATATATATATATATATATATATATATATATATATATATATATATATATATATATATATATATATATATATATATATATATATATATATATATATATATATATATATATATACATATATATAAATATATATATATATATATATATATATATATATATATATATATATATATATATATATATATATATATATATATATATATATATATATATATATATATAAACAGTTAACATATATATAAAGAAAACACTTGTTTTAAACCACTTGAGTTATATATCTATAATTGTTGTTTCATATATCTATATTTATTTCTTCTTCTTGAAATTTAAGTCACTGAATGAAAGGTTATCTGTCTTAAGTTAAACTCCCAGGAAATCGATCCTGGGATCTTAATGCACTGTTACGAAAGGATCTAATACGATTATTTTCTATACAAATCTTTGCCATAAAATACACGGGGATAGAACTGTTGATAACATACTATGTAATTATTTACAACACTTCCCATAAATCACAACGTTATAACATAATAAAATCTTAAGCGTTAACACAGTGAAATCGATTATTAAAATTTTCAGGGAATATGTTTATTCGAAAATTAGATATAACAAGTAATTATAGTTCCTTTATTCCGTTCCGTTTTTATTCGCGAACGGAAACACTAAAGTCATCACGTTTCGTACACTAGAAGACACCCCATTAACAGAGAATTAGTGGAAGTTTTTGTTTGGAAGTTTACAAGACAAATAGCCACTTAAGTAATTACAAGCAACATTGCACACATAGACGTACATTGTACATAGCTACGAACCATGGCATAGAGCGTACTAGATTTATACGTTTATCAGTCTTTTGATGATGCAACTCTTCTATAATGACACTTTAGTTTCAAACTGAGAAATCGATCAATTGAAGTTACACATTATTTAAAGTTTTATTACATCTTGCAATTAAGCTACAAAGTTTATCTACGGCAATGATTTGAGACGATAAATTTCTCCAAAGAACTAGCTCTACTAGATAATTATGGTAAAAAATCCCAAAAAACTTGTTTAAGTGGTATATAGTGTGTAAGTCACAAGTTTTAAACTGATTCTTTGGAGCAATAAAACGGCTTCCATATTTAACTGAAGCCAAAACAAAGTAATGTTGCCTTTTTCTAGACTCGATTTTTTTATAATTTTTCAGAATTTTCACGGTATTAGACAAAAATTTGGATACTCTTAAAATATTGTTAGTAAATTAACTGGTCAAATCATAAATTTAACAAAAAAATTAAATACTGTTTAAAGTAGTGTCCTAATATGCAAGATGATTCGAGAACTTACTCATCTCACAATAGATGGTTCCATAATCTCTTATGTGAAAGTTTGTATTATACAAACGTTTAAAGTATTCACTTTAAATCAGCCCATGACAGGTAGTAAATATTAAACATATCCTAAATTCCATATTCTTCTTCATCTATGTTTAGATGTCAATATTAATAATTCCTAAGTGGCGAAACCCAGATTTGTCAAAAAAATTTGGACAATCATAGTATTATGTACATTAACTCATAAGTATATTGTTTTGAGTGCAAAAAAACCCTTTTATATTTTCATATTTTAAATAAAATTTTAAAAAAGAGTTTCAATAAAAAACCTGTAATATCGCTTTCAAACTATTTTATTATGATAAAAAAAAAACAACTTTCTGTAACGATAAATATGATTAAATGTGTATATATGCATACCAAAAAATTAAATAAAGCTACAAGAATATTTCTCGTAATATATTAATGCGATAAACTTTCCGTATATACACTTTGCTAACTAGAAAGTATATTTATGATGCACCTTTTGTGTTTTATACCCTCGTCAACGTCAATTAAGCTGCCTAGAGTCATAGAGGGTTAAGCTATATTCTACTTTATATTTTACGTCAAATTTTCTTAACGAACTAACAACACGTGGGAAAAGAATCTGAAATTATATATCTCACTCGTTCTTAAAATATATTTGTTATAATTATTAATACATCTTCTCTGAGTCATGTCCTTAAATACGAAAAGTAATATAACACTCTCCTTATCATTAATCGTTCACTTTGTGAAATAACACTAACGATTAGGAGAGTGTTATTTTACCATACAACAAGGTTAACAATGCATTTAAATACAAAATAGATAGTAAATATCTTTGTTTTCATAGTGAGAAAAAATCAATGTACATTTTTTGTTGATAATTATTAATCCGATTCAGAATGTGAAGAATCAGTGGAAAAAAAAATTACGGGACTAGTCATTGCATTTTTTTTTTTGCTAAATTATATTACAATAGTTTTATTTTAACTGATTACAATTTCTAACATAATTCAATGTTCCGTTGCACTTAGCGATTTGTATTTTGAGCATTTTTCCTTATTGAAGCATACGTTCAAAAAATTCTCACGTATTGTCAGACGAGTAAATTTATTTACTTCACAAAACTCTCAAATGCGATTATTAAAATAATGCATATATACTACTTTTTAAATTTATACAAAATGATTTTTCAATAATGCTCAGATTGGCGAACATAACACAGTGTATAAAGTTACCAGCCAATGACGAGTCGTTAGCCCTAATACTTAATTTTAAAAAAATGCTTCGTCTTGAGACACTTAATATATCATCGTTAATCTGTTTGAAATATATAAAATCCCATTTTTATCATATTAAAACACAATTACAAGTGGCGGAAGTCTCTGATTAAAAAAAGTGTTTTTAAAATTTCTTGAAAATATTATTGTAAATTATAAAATTAAAAACTTCATTAATTGTTATAGCCGACGATTGTTGGCCCTGTAAATACTTAGACTTCCATAAACTTTTTCAAATATAGTATGTCGAGGTGTAAAAAATATAATAAAATATTATGTAATGGTATTTAATGATTTTCTTCCAATTAAATAATAATCTACCAGTTTAGTTAATGATGTCATGGTTTATGGTGATGAACCTTTTGTAACAGTGTCCCTATTTAACTTTTACCACTGGTCTTTCCGGGAAAAACCAGCGCCGGCTGTGGGTTTCGCCTTAATAGAGATTGATCGCCGGTGAAAGAGGAAATATGTCCAGAGCCGTGCGTGTATAGCGTCAATTGAAGCCTTAACCTTTTAATCTGATTTATTTACTATTTTCTTCATCAATACGTTTTGCGGATTTCGTGTTTTTCTATCTGAAAGCAAAAACCACACATTATATAAATGTACCCATTAATTGATTACAACATTAATTAATTGATTTTAACATGCTTGAAATAATAATTAATTGCAAATTAATAGTTAAAATCAGATGGATATACTTACATAATGAGCTGCTAAGCTTTGAACTAAAAAGAATATTTTTTTAACATATTTTTTGAACATGTTAATACTAAAAATCTAATTCATTTCCTTTTAAAGATGTTGCGTGTAGTTAAATATTTAATTAAATTAATCCTTTGTTGGCAGCATTTCAATGGCCATTTAAGTCGGCTGGAACTTTGTGACATTCAATGCGTTTACGAAAGCGTACCGTGATATCACATTGTCTATGAAGAGCTTTAATCTAATGGCCTGGACGTAATCAGTCCTGAGTTTAATCAATTATGAACCTCCCTCTACCGGCTCTATGTAACTTTGTATGTATATACCAACTAATATATATATTGAAATATATATATATATATATATATATATATATATATATATTATATATATATATATATATATATATATATATATATATATATATATATATATATATATATATATTTATATATATATATATATATATATATATATATATATATATATATATGTATATATATATATATATATATATATATATATATATATATATATATATACTATATATATATATATATATATATATATATATATATATATATATATATATATATATATATATATATATATATATATATATATATATATATATATGAACAACATAAATATAATCTCCTATTTTCGACTAGTGTCACAACTCAAAGTTTTGACGCATTTAAAGTGTTATACACACATTCATTAAGTATTTAGTATTCATTTTTATAAAACGAAGCTTTGAAAATACTTTTAGTTCTAATACTAGACGGCCGAACAATACAGCACCTTAAATCCAAACACTAAAAAATTCACAGTTTGAGTTTCCTCTCTAATCAGAAATAAACGATGAACACGATTTGTTTTGAATGGTAATTTTATGAAAACACCTTACCTCAAATTAACCTAAATAGTTCAATCAATTCAATTTATTTTTATTTTAACCTAAATAATAAACCTTTCCGTCTAATGCGCTCTTAAATCGACAGTTTCATGTTTATATTTTTTTCTTAGAATCATATTTTTAAACATTAATATATTTTTATTACAGTAGTAATCTAACAATTATAAAAATATTCATGATAATAAAAAAAACTGGCTTGTCTAAGCTGTGGGTGCAATACTAAGTGAAGCATATTTTGTAAACAACAAACATTAAAAAATAATACAAAATATAAGAAAACAACAACAAAAAAGAGATACTGTGAAAAAAAGCTCTAAACATACATGCTGTAAAGTAATTTATTCATAGCTTTCAGCAGAATCGCAACTTGTTCTCTTGTTAGTGTATATTAATGAGTATAGCATGTTTGTAGTAGAATAAGCAGAGAACTACCCACGTAATATTTTTATTATTTTATTATTTTCTCAACAGATCTTCGCCCTGAGAGTTACACGGAATGAAAATGCATGATGTTCCTTAACTCTGAAACGAAACATGAATCTGTGATTCCTTGAGGTATTTCTCTCAGCGTCTAAATGATGAATCACTCCCCTAGGATTGCCTATCCATTATATTCAAACTTGTACAGTTGTTTGGTAGGTATGGCTCGCTTGTGTTGGAGAACTTGGAACGTCTGCCTCCGAGGAGTGGTCAGTTTAAGGTCATGCATTCTTACCTTTGCATGTTTTTACAGGTAAAACTGAAAAAAAATTCAATGGGTTATTTTAGATTTATTTAGACGATTGAAATAAGTGGTATTTATACATTCTAAATACATATTTAGAACTCGACATGCAATACGATATATTATTAATAAATATTTTATACATTTCTACTTTAAATCGGTTTACACGTATGGATAATTTTAAATGAAGTTAGTTTTTTTTTTTATTCATCTTCTAATCCTTATCCGCATCAAATGGTGCAAAGGGCACTGCATTGTTTTGACTCAGTGATATCTTAAAGTTACTTATATGAAAAACAAGGTTATCACTCCTGCGCTTTAAGGACCAGTCCAGGATAATATTAAATAAATATTAGAATACAAAGTTACTAGTATTTATTTTAACCCTCCCCCCCCTGGGAATCGAATCTGGGACCTCCAGTACTGTAGCTTAACATGCTAACTATTGCACTGCGGAGGCAGATTGTTTTTTTATTGTTCACTGTTTAATATTAAAAATATAATTTCGGCAATAAACGATCTACTAAAAACAAGGCATAAACATCAATATCACTCGCAAACGAGTAAAGGCATAAAAACAGGCTTAAACAAAGCTTAGTTATTATCATTATCATATACAAAATGTACTTGATCTAGTACTGATTACGCATATTATGTTGGTTTAGTTTAATGACATATTTTGATTATATATGGAATATCATAATTTACAATTTAATGCCATAAAAATATGATTGCCTAGTGAACAATAATGCGAAGTATTCATTTAATAATTAATTGACTTATGTTATTTGAAATGAATTGTGAATTAAGTCATGATATCATTAAAAAAATAGGATATTACTGTGAAGGATCTTTTAAGCATGGTGAAAATGTTTATTTCCCTAACTTCCTGTACCGAATCTCATGTATGTATAATCTTTCCTTCGCCAAGAGCTCAAGGCTCACAGAGTATGGCAATGATCGGGGATAGCACAGATATTTGAATCTAGTTTTAATTGTATTATCAACTGTACAATTGTTCTTGTACTAAGATAAGCGTATGTTCATGCTTTGCCTTACCTACTAGCTGATACAAAACCATATTGCTTGTGGTATAAAGCAAATCAAATGCTATTCAGTGTCGCGGCTTGCAATCCGAAACACATTCGTAGTTCTAAAACTAGCAACGTTCACAAATGTCATTTAAACTTTGATAATATAGAAAATTAAGGACAAGAAACCTGATTAAATTTCGTACAAATGTAGGCGATAGGAATACTAGCTCAAGCTTAAGGGTGACTGTCGTAAAGTGAAATTTGAAAAAAAAATGCAATGGCGTTTTACATCCTAATATTAAGTTAATTGTGTGTTAGTATTTTTCTTATGCCATCTCTATCGGAGGTTAACTACAAATTTCATGCAGTTTTTCAACAAGATAAGAGTTATATGATAACTATCATTATGGTAACTCTTATCTTGTTGACAAACTGCATGAAAATTGGTGAGCCACACCTCTATTAGTCTTTTAGGCTCCCTGGCTATGAGACGTGACGTCTTCGTATGCGCTTTTTCCATTCTTCCCCTCTTGATGATGAATACATTGATTTTATATTTTGGTCCTTTTGCAAATTTTACTTTTTGTTCTAACGTCATACGAAGGACTATTTGTTCTAATGGCATACGAAGGATATTTGTGATTCTGTCCTTTTGTTTCGTGGCAGCCTGAACATGGGATAGGGGAAAGCTATTTTTTCTGGTTTCATATATCTACTTTGTGTTATAGAATGGCGAAGATGTACCAACGAACCATCGCCATTCTTGGTTGAATACTAAGGTTAAATTTTGAGTATAAAAGTCTCATTATAAAAGATATCACTTGCCATCTCACTTCTTATGAAGACTATCATTTCTCATTCACGCAGGTACCCAAATTTTCATGTTGCTCAATTTTTATCATTGTTTCGTAGTTAATGCAGAAGTTTGGTGAAGAAGGTGATATTTTTCAATCAATTTACAATTAAGTTATGCGAGTATTTCTCTTTGAGTCAAATTTGTTACATTGGGCAGTTACTTATGTTTATTACTGGTAAAAGAATTTAAGCGTTATCCATTTGCCAAAGCATTTTAAATATTCAAAATATATATTTATATATGGTTATATAACGAGTAAAATGTTGTGATAGATATCGAATAGTTTTTTTCATGTAGTCCTTTTACTTATTGTGAATTAAATCGTTACTTAAGTATTGTCAGCCTCCGTAGTGTAATATGGTCAGTACGCTCGGCTACCGTTCTGGAGGTCCCGGGTTCGATTCCCAATGGGGGTAAAATAAATATAAGTGATTTTTTCCCTGTAATATTTATTCAATACCCTGGACTGGTACCTGAAGCGGAGGGCTGATCACCTTTCCTTCATGTGTAAACGATCAAGATAACACGGCGTTTATATGTGGCAGTGCCCTATGCATCATTGGGGTGCGTATAAGGGTTTTATTATTATTATTATAAGTATTTATCGAGTACAGAGGATAATTTATTTTGTATATTTTGTGATGCACGTCGGACTGTTACTAAGCAGTCAGCAAAATGGGTGATTACGTACAACATATTGGTGTATTCAACAAGCTATTATCCTATACGGTGAGCATTGGAGTTAACCAACGGGTAATTCCATCAGCCAACCATTAGTCATTTGCTTTAATTAATATTACATTTGATGGATACATTGTGCGGCAACATACACTTAATTAGTGCATCCCAATCGGTCTGGTAACACAATTCGTAATATATTATGTTTCATACGTCCAATTTACAAGTTTTGTTTTACCGGTACCCGAATAAAAAGTAACGTTCATCTGGTTTATTATTTGCATCATCGGTGAGCTTAATAAAAGTTGCCAGTTTAGAGTGAAATACTTCGTTATAACAGGCGCAATTTATTTCTATGGATTTTCATTGATGATTTTGATGATTTTCATTCATGTTAATTAAACATAATTTGAATTTTAGCCATGTCGTTGACTATTAGTTTTAGATTTTTGAATGTCTCGGGCACAATCCGACAAATTACAATTTTGGATTAAATCATCTGAGCTGTACATAATAATAAATTCCACTTTTAAAAAAACTTAAGTGCCTTAAAAAAAACTTAGTCTTAACATGATGAAGTCCAGAAAAAAATAACAACATAAAAAAATTAAAAAATGTAAATATGTATTCCATAATTTTAAACATTTGAAGAATATTTTAATTTTTTTTTTTATCATTCCCTTTTTAAAACATGGGTAGTTAATTTACATGTACTCAATGTTTGATGTATGTACATATTAACTGTGTAAATTTGATGTAAATGTTGTATGCTTTGCAAGCATGAAGTCGTAATACACTGACGTGTTTGCATCATGTACATTTTTATTTGATATGTTACGCACCGTAAATTGAATAACTTCAGAGAGTTCTTAGTGGAAAAATACTGATGTTAGTTTTAATACAATATTTTATTGCTAAAAAAATATTTATTTAACTTCCAACCTCTCACGCTCAATTTTTCATATATGTGTATTACAAACTAAAATTAAGTTTTTGAAATACAAAACTTATCTTTTCTATCTGCCATTTTATGAGATCATCACATTTTTGAAAAATATGAATGGTATTTGAAGTTTTTGAAGCAAAGAATCTCCATTTTAAATTTTACTCGTTTTATTTATACTTTCAATATTTTACTTACAATAAATTACACAACTTTTTTTATTTTAATTAAAACCATTTTAATCCTTCTTAATAAATGTATAAATTAAGTTTAACTACAAAGCTATCGGTGAAATTAACTAGAAATTAACTAAAGCAGTATGTAATTGGAGGAAAATATATCCTAAAACATACTTTTATTCCACCGATATAACAATATGAAATAAAGTTCATCTACTGATAATCGATGCACAAGAATTTTCAAAACATATCATCACTTTTTGCAGTGTCGTATCTTATTCGTTTGTTTTTTCACCGTATCGCACCCAATGTCAATTATTTTCATTACAAAGTAAAATATTGTAAATTATCTTTACTTTTATGTTTTTCGCCGTTTAATTTTTAAATTTCGTTAACCATACAATACATTTGAGTTTGACATGGCTGTCTGTAGCCTGATTGCTATTAATTTCTACCTCCGGCAGTGTGTCCAGCTGGGAGTCATCAATTATTCCGCTTTCATTTTCACGCGCCCCCTTTCACGTTGATTCATCATCCTCCTGTAACCCTCACCCCTTCAAATCCTTACGAAACCAAAAAAAAAAAAAACATCCATTACTTTTAATTTCGTCATACTTGAGCCTTTTAAGATATACACGATGGTAAAGGTGGTTTTGTAAATTTTTACCACGATGTAAAAAAAAAGATCGCTTGTAATGTTTTTGTTTCATTTTGTAGTACTTGGCCGAACATATTTTTACGTTAGCCTTAAATATTTAAGCTGCTGTGGTTTTAGCGTGTTGAGTTAACCGCAAATAAAAATATTTTTCCCCAAGTGTCACGACCAACGGAACGTTTAAGAGGAAGATTTCTTTCGTGGACAGATGGCGCTTTATTTTCCATTTGTTTTCCTCAGAAAACGTCTGTTGGAGACGTTGTCAAACCTTTTTGTGTTATGTTGGACGTAACCACTCGGAATTTAATACACAAATTTGAAATAATCAAATCGAAATATTTTGTCGTGGAAGTTTTACGCTGATGTAATATCTAATCCGAAGAAATTTATGTTTTATGGATTGTTTGGAATGTTGTGAGGAAAATAAATTTCATTTCAACAAAATTCGTTGGCTGTATGTTGTCGTAATCTACACTTAATGTGAAATGCACACAAATTTTCAAAAAAATATATAACATTCTTAACATTTTTGCATGTGTACAAATCAAACATTTTAGGAGGTGGTTGGGATTCTTGGGTACAATGGTTAATGTTACACGTGTGAAAAGTGACCTTACTCTAGCCTATGACAAGTCATTAGCCCTGCAAAAAAACTAATCATGTTTAAATAAGATAAATAAGCTTGTATCTAAAAATGTATTATTTTATTTTGTGAGACAATTCATACTTAAAAAAAAAATTGAATAACGCTCCATACATTTACTGTAAACATATGCATATTATAATTTGTATACATATCGAATCAATACTGTCTATTTTAGGTACCGTGTCCTATGAAATCAAATGTTTTTATTTTGTTAGTGATTACCTATAAACTAATTTGATGTATAAGAAATGTTTCCATTATTTCTAACATAATATTTATTACCTACTTTTAAACGTGCGGTTATATGTAGTTGGTTGCCGACCATAAAAACTTACAAAACCACAACATATATTATCTACCAGTATCCCGAGTTCAAAATTCATAATTTATACTTAATTGAATTATTACCTTCATTTTGTACAATTTGAACATTGTTCAAAGTAAAGCTCAAGGGGTCATTTTGAATGATGGTAATGCCCACTTGCTTGTGTAACATACACACTCCTCATCTATACGAGGCGCTTTAAGAATTGCTGCTTATGTTTTTTTCCTTTCTTAATTTCCTCTTCATTTTTTTTCCCGTATATAAATAATGCGTTATCCATATCACATCAAATATACCTAACTAACTTATCATCACATTACGTCTCCGCAGGAGTATGCAGAAATTATAGAACCCCACATCAATGTCTATGCGAAAAAATCTTCGCTTCTTTCATATTCATGTATTTCCTCATAGTTACCCGCCGATTATTTCGACTCCTAACCTGACCACTTTCAAGCATTTGAAATACTTGATCATGTCACTTTTTCCTTGGTCTTTCTCTACTTCAATTACCAAATACCTTATAATTTGCCTTATAATAAAAAAAAACTTAACAATATGACAATGACTAAAGCCTCCCCCCCTATTCACCATGTTACCACAGATACAAACAAAATGAATCAATTATTAAATAAAAATAAAACAACGGATACTGCTCCTACCTCATCTAAACTAACTGTATCATTATAAAGAAATAATTTGGTGGAAAATATTGTCTCAATAGTATATTATTTTGTTTCTGTATCTTCAATCGGTTTGGCCACCACTTTGTAGGGTATATATTAGTTCGATTGTAGGCCAGAAGGATTTAGAGGGTGGAATGTAATTAATCATGTTCCGTCCGCGGAATGAACCCTTTTCCAGTGTGCCCCAGCGGAATGTTTCCTCTTCTTTTGGTAAGCAAATTTATTAGATGATGGATGTCCACCGCCCTCCCTACGGTCGCTAGTTGCTTGCTTTCCCCTGCCCCAGCGTCTGCTGTCTCGTACAATGGCAAATCTTTCCGTGTTACATTTTATGCTAATTCCGACCCGAGCCCTTGGCTTTGTCTCGAATCGAGATTTGACAATATTTTTGCAAAATGTTTAGATAAAACTGCTCTTTTGGTAAAGGATTAATTTTTCTAAAAAAATTAAAATGATACACAAAAATTAAGACAGGCGAGTCATTTAAATCCACAGTATTATTACTCGACTTATCATGTGACTAATCATTGTAAAAGAAAAATACCTGCTAGTTTTTTTAACACTTGAGTTTATTTTATTATGACGACTAGTTTTGGAAGCTATGCTTCCATCTTTAGGTCTAAATATAAACTGAAGATGGAAGCATAGCTTCCGAAACCAGTCGTCATAATAAAATAAACCCAGGAGGTAAAAAACATTTTTTTTATAACAATTTCATCATGTTTTACCGCAAAGTGAATGCCAAAACAATAAATAAAATGACTAATCGTTTATTAGTATTTTTTGTAAATTAGAATTTTTATTCAACAAAATAATTCTTAATTTCGTCGTTTAAGGTTCAAAGGGGTCAATATAAATATTTGCGATCCTAAAAATTATTTGAAATTACCCTTGACTTATGGCTAAAGCGTAGGATTGATTGCCTTGTCTTTGTGTGAATTAAGATTAAAATAATACTGTGTCAATTCGATGCAAGGCCTTATGCATTACTGGTTGCGAATAAAAGTAAGAAAGAGAATCATTATTATTATGCCACTCATACATTTTTTTTATAAAATTATATTGTTTGTTTATGTGATACAATCAAAAACAAACTACCCTCCTTAATGTTGAGGTATATTTAACAAAAGGTCAAGTGTCAACCTCTAGAATAGGGATGAGATCCTGAAATTGTACTCTTGTCCAACATACAAACCTTATTTATTATTTTTTTACATTTGTATATTTTTGAATCGTAAAATAACAACACAATTTTTCTTTTTCTTTTTATGGTAAATGTTTAAAATATTTTCATATTTATAAAATTTAAACAAATTTTTGGCATATTGGTTAGTTAAAAGACGTAAATTGTTGATCATATAATGTTATGCAAACCTTTCCGAAGTATTCGTTCGACTCGGTGCATCTCGCCTGATTTGTTGAACCGTCGCTCAATTCTAGCATCCATTCTCCGTCGGTTCGATGTATTTTCCGTCACAGAATATCAAAATGAAGACTATGATGGAGTAAGCTTGTCTGAAAATGGGCAACGTAGTTTAGCGAAGCGCATGTCTTTATTGCCGCGCGACACAATGGGGCAGGTCTCATGTATCTCGGGGTGGAAGCCTTCCGCTCGGAGCGAAATGAGTCCCCTGTGGATCGAAAGCTCAAAAAGTATGAAAAAAGATAATAAATTCCAAGGCTCCAAATAAATTTTCCATAAAGGACGGTAACAAAGGACCCGGCATTAGACCCCACGGTGGGAGTGAGGTGGGTACCTACCATTATGGAAATTAAATTATGATAAATGCAAGAGAGCGCGTAAATAGATTATAAACTCATTCAAAGGGCTTTACTTTTTCTAACCCCCTTTATTCGCCCTCCGCTCATCCTCACTGCCCCTACCCTAGAGCAAAGACAGAGTAGGGAAATGACCACAGCGCCACCTGATACCCTTTTATACCGTTCCAATGTTGTTTGTATGTTGGATAATAACAATCAATATTATTGTAATTATATCATTTATCATAAATATACGTTAATGAAAATACAAGTGCCTTAAAGCATTTTAACATTATTGTATTACTTGTTTATTATTTACTAGATAAAATCTACTCAATATTCTTTTTTTCCCCTTGTTTGGAACTGTTCAGAGATAGAAAAACTTTTTAAGAACTAGGCAACCGCTGATTGAGCTTCATCTGGCTCACGGGTTTTAGGATGCCAATCGCTGGTTTGGGTGAAAAATATACTTGCTTTCTTGAACGTTTTCCGCAGATACTTTGTGGTATAATTTATCAAATTTATAAAATAAAACTAGTTTTTTTAACCACTTTTATTGAGGTTTTTTTCAGCTGGTTACGACAAGAACCTTGTCACCACCAGGGCATGTTTAACCCTGATGTTTTATTTGTAAAAGCGAAAAAATATATATTAAGACAAGGTTTAAGATTTGTTTATAAATTGGGAATTAATTGTTCTTATTTTTTGTAACATTGATAATTATTTAATGTTCGTAAAAATATTTAAATCAAATACTCGTAACTAAAGGGTTAATCACTAAATATGTATACACTTTTATACAAATTGCTTAGTATAAAGTAACATTTTTTCTCTTTATCAATTATCTAGTCGAATATTTTTCATATCAATACATTTAACTAATCTTACTATCGGAAATGTATTACTAATATTCGAAAAACATGTTCGTTGATGTAGAAGTGGATTAACCACCCTTCTTTACATACTATTTTTGTATCATATTATACACATACTTACCTCCATTAGCATCACATTTCTACTCAAACATGTTTCGTTCTTTTGATATAGATAGGGGTGTCGTAAAATAGATACAAGCATCCAATTTCTAACGACATATTATGAAAATAATGACTTTTTAGTATCAAATTCATATTTGACTGCCTCCGTAGTTAAATGCATTAAACTACAATTTATAATATTAACGAGAGAATCAAAATAAAACAAGTGATTTTCAACCACGAATATATATTTCAATACGCCAGATTCTCTTTGGTACCTGAAGAGCAGAATTGATCACCTTCCCTATGTTTAAGTAACGACCATAGCACTGAGTTAATTCATTGTAATAACCTATGCATCATTGGATCCAGATATGGATAACATGAAAAAACATAAAAATTTACAAATCACACAAATTTGTCAAAAACGCATTAACAAAATACAAAATTGATAAAAACAAGTATCCATGTCTATGTTTTAATTTTTAAATGGCTCAACCCATTTTGCTCAATTAAAATTTAATTTTTATTCAATTTTCGTATTGCATAAAACAGAAAATTTTAATATAAATATCGTCATTTTTTTTCAAGGTTTTATTACTAGCTTCATAATGTAACAAAGCTATTTTATTAATTCAAAAATTTTTAAACATAAATAAAAATTATTAAACATCAATTCCAAAAATAATTAAACATGACTCTTTTTAATTCATGAAATATAATATTATTTTTATTTAGATAAAATGTTTATTTTAAAATAACGGTTTATAAAAATACATACTAGAGTATTTTTTTTTAAAAAGAGTCTTTGCTTAATAAATACTTTCCGTATTCCAACATACATAACAACTCCTAAGCGGAGATAATTCAAATTTGTGAACAAGTATTTAGACATACCCAAAATGTTGTTTATATCAGTATTATTTCTTTATTTGACGTTTATTTTGTAGGACTCCTTAATTTATGTATATATTAAATATTAAATTTTAGAGTCTGCCAAATTGTATTTCTTATTAAAAACACATTTAAAAAAATAAGAATTGTTTCGCCTTGTTGTGGCAAACTACTGTGGTTTTAAAATATTACAGCAAGGTGAAAAAATGTTGCAATTTTTATTATTATGAGTTTAATAATACAATACAACTTTTAAGACTCAATCAATCTTAATATCAGTGATAGATTTTAATATTTTAATTTATACATACATACTTATATCAGTATTGTTTTTATCGACTGACAACCCTCTCCATATTGTTTTTTTTTTAGTAATTTCGTGGCCGCATTTTGGTATGTACACCGATATATTATACATGGGTGATGGGGTCTTTCCACTCATTTCCCTAAATATTTTTGAACAAACAACAATGAGTTTTCATCCTTTGACATGCCATGATGAATGTCGCCTGGAGGGGTTGTAACTCCGGCCCCCGAGCTGTAGTATTATTGTCTTTGTTGTTCGCTGATTGTGACGGCTATTGGGAAATCAGTTGATGAGTGAGCTCCGTCATTAGGCTTTGTTACGACGGCCTGTCTTACAAAATAGAAAAACACAGAAAAACTCGAGGGTCATTCCAGCGAAAGACGACATCTGTACCCTAGAACTAAACACATTCGAAAGTAACGGATATACAGTAAATTAATAAATCACGTACATTTTGACGTATCAACATAGACGAATAAGAATGAAAATCTGGGAATTTACAGGGCTTATACCTGTCATAGGCTGGTTAAGTGATCACTTGCTCGTGTGATGTCATATGGATTATAGTTTCACGTCATTTTTTTGGATTTAATTCATTATAATATCAAAAAATCTCTTATTATTGTTTTTAATCAATGTTTTATGATACTTTTATACGTTTATTCCTATAACAAAATAGGGATTATTTACATTAATTGTTTTTCTTCATTATTATAATTAAATATGTTTCGATGTGATTTTTTGGTGATTTTTATTTAATATATTCCTGTTGAAAAGTGAGATTATTTACGTTAAGCTTTAAATAATAAAGAACGTATCGAACTAATGTTTTTAATCACCCCAAATAGAGCAGATTTTAAATTTATCTTCTACCACGTGTGCGTACACGTGACAGATTTTGGAACATCGACAATTACAATAGAACAAAATAAAAAGTTTAGAAGTGTATTTCTGCATCGAAAATTAATGACTATGTGTGAATATCTGACGTAGATGCATTTTCGAAATTTTGTAACTTGTAAGACAGATTTACGATTTGGAGTAAAATTCAATGTCAGTCGCAATGGAATACCCCTTTCGTACCATTTTCCTTTTCAAGAGTTAGTATTATTTTAAAAATTAACATATTCAAAATATAATGATCTTATCGTTTTTTTAAGAAAACTGATTTCAGTCAATAAGTGAATTCATCAAATGGTTAAATAATTCAGTGAAAATCTACTAAAGCATTGACAACAAGTCAGTTGATACAATTACTTCATTAGTGTTAGGACTTGCAATTTTACTATAGTTGTCTTAAACATACAAACACAGACCCACCACTTGTATACAGAGTGTTAAAATTTTATTAAGTATCGTGAGGTTTTACCCCTTGCTACATTTCGTCACGTCACTACGACAATTTTTTTTTTTTACAATTCAACATTTCATGTTTGCTGAATTGTACGATTAAACCTTTTTAAGCGCTAAGTCCCTACAACTGGCGGCTGTGATGAAATAAAAGGTTGTTTTTTTCCTTGTTTTAAAGTAGGTACTAATAAGTGTCCTAAACTGTCCAACTATTCCCCAGCCGAGCTCGGTGCCATTACCCCTCCCGCGATACTTAGTTAGCTGACATTACTTTTTTAATTTGTCGATTTTTACTTTTCACCATGCCCGCATTTTCAGCAACGTTTGTATATGTATACCAGGGTTGGCAATATCCACGAGTCATTGCTTCTAAATCTAACAAAGTGAATAAGCCTATTCAAAAATGAATATATCACAATACGTTTTATTTAGTGATTATAATTTTAGTCACATGGAATATTAGGTTGTCAAATTAAATTAGTTAAGGAAAATCGCAGAGGTCACATAATCTTCTTAAAACACAGATATGTATTCGCTTAAGAATGACCGAATACTCTAAAACGACAATAAACATGGACTTCAAAGTACAATCAGTGTTTAATTTGCTCACTTCAACAATTTAACTTGGAATGAAACATAACTGACCCTAGTTAATAAATATAAACTACCTCCTCTACAATTCTAACCTTTATCATTGTAATGTCCTATCTGGTGCTTTTTTATCATTATTTCAGTAGTCTGATATCTTAATTGAAATTCAATAAAAAAACCTGATTAAATCTGATATCACAACAAATCTACGTGTGCGAGTTATAAAGCATGCTTTTCTTTCCTGGATTTAACGATATATTATTACAATAATGATTTTCTTCCCCAACCAAACGATATTTATTTATTTTCTCAATCTTTTTTTCATTTTTTATTTGCATCACAATATATATGTCTAACCAATATATTATCTTAATACAACCAGTGTCAAAATAACATTTTTTTATAAATGCTTACTTGGTTAATTCCATTTTTAATTAAAATCTCTTGTGACACTTGTTTCGATTCATTCAACATCATCATAAAAACACGTGTCACAATAAAATTTAAGAAATAGATGTGACCAATTAAAAATTGTACAAAGAAAATAGTAAATATTACATCAAAGTAACTGCCGAATCAATTAATGATTTTTTTATATCTGTCATTTTTTACGTTTAAAGCATTATTTAATGTATATAATCTATTTTTATTAAGTTTAATGACATTGACCAATACGGCCATCCCTGCTCCACGTACTACGTGTCAGTATTACTAGTGTTTCCCGCGTTCACTGGGTATTGTAAATTGTAACTGCCTTAGCCAATAAACAAACCAACAAAATTGCCTTTTTGACTGCAATGTCCATTATTGCAATTTCATCGAATATTTTATCGGTTTTTGTGTTTTGAATTTAAATTACAAACGGTTTGTTCAACAACTTCAAACAATGCTTTTTTACTATCATATTTAATATTCACACAATGCGCCTTCTTTTTGCATTTACTCAATACATAATTTATTTTATTATGGAATGGCATGGTGAAATCAAAAGCCATATTTTTTTTTTATTCTGTTGAAATAATAATAACCGGAACTGGGCTTGTTTTTTCTGTGTGAAATGTTTTTTTGATGAGATTAATGAGCATGATTTATGTAAATTTTTTATAAAATATTTTATATATGATATAAACGTTTATGTTTGATATGACTTTAAAAAAACAGATAAAAATAACTTGTCTTACATATAGAATTCTGAAGTTTTTTTTATGAATATGTTAATCTGAGGCAAAACAATATGTTTTATTTTCAGTATTTTTACAGTTTAAGTGCTATTCTAATACTAAGAAAGTATTTCCTACACTTTTGTAGTGATTTTTTCTTCATGAAAGTTAAACAAGGTATTTTAAAGGTTTTATGTTAATAATTTTATAAATCAGAAATATGTATTTTAGCCGCTGATCATATGTATACTCAATTTCCTTTAAACTAATATTAAGGTACAACATATTATGTAAAATAAATCGTATTTTATCCTTATAAATATATTTTAAATTAGTTTGGAAAGTCGTATTAAAAATGTTAACCTCGTACAAATAGACTTGTTTAATCCCACCTACATGTCAAGATTGGTGATGAAACTTAAAATAAAAATATTTAACGAAACGCTCAAATACACCGCTAATTGTATAAAATATCCTTATATCTTTGATTCATACAATGTGACCCCTGTTGCAGAAGCGTGCAGGTATTTTTATGTGGGTAAGATTTGGCCATTAGAAGATTCGCATCAATTTTTAACTTTTCACTCCAAAAACATTCACTCCAATAAATCAATTAAGCTTTACGACAGGTACTTTGGCTAGTTAGAACGGGTAAACAATGCTTGTTGTGTATATGGATGTTTGATATATGGAACAAAAGTAAAGTATAGAAGGCAATCCTTTTGTGCCTACTTGGAATGCACGCCCCTGCTTTGTTTTAGCCCTTACCTTATGCATTATACGCAAACAAAGGATAATATATAATCAATAATGTAAGAATTACTTGGCTCTGCTACACTATCCGGGTTATTAGCTTTTAAATATTATAAATTATTATTTTAAATTTTTTTATTTAATTGATAAATGCTTTTAAATACCTATTTAATGTGAATATTTCGCACTTTTGTAAGACTAACATGTGACGCATTTTTATAGTATTTTTACAATAAACATCCCTACTTTTATTACACGAAATTGATTTTACTACCCAAATATAACCACAATATTCATGTAAAAAATATTTATTTGTTTATTCGTCCTTTCTTGATTTCCTCGACAGCAAATGATATAGTCTAACTAAGGCTTCTTATCACATTTCTCAACATCGATATATTTGACTTCAGTTATTTTACCAATTACAGGGTAACTATTTATCTGACCCCTTTTCTTCACCTCTACCCATAACTCTTCCCCTCCCCCGAGCACCCTGTGAATGCGCGATCTGTGTCGTTCTACCGAAATATTATTGCCCTAATTATTTATTGTCGCTGCGGCAATAATTCAAGCAAACACCAGTCTCCAACTTTGTTCATATTCCACAAACTCTTCACGCCTGATCCGAGACCATTACGCAAAAGGTTATAAGCATTACTTCCACATAACATCTGCATATTAAAATAACTTTACCGTTTTATATAAGCATCCCCACATTCTTTGCCACTTTTTTGGTTAGTGAATAAGTGAACCTCACTTTGAATCGGTAACAGTGAGTGCCGCAAGTCACAAGAAACGGGTACATTGATTTGTTTTCTGAAGAATAATGATCTTCTCTCTGTTTGACCCTTGTAAAAGAAGACAGATTTGTAGACCCTATGTATGAATGAGTAACTTGCAGAATGTCAATTCATCGTTAGACTTACAATTATAAATATTTTCACTGCTCCTACAAATAATGTTGTATTATATTTACAGATCAACTATTTCAATATTCTTCTTAATAATCAATAAAAAACATTAACAGATTTTCATGCATTTAAAATAGATTAAACAGGTTGAAGTAAAGCAAACGATGATAAAAATCGTTAAATTAATTTTTGGGTACATTATTGGGAATATCATTGTTACACGCGATCTTCAAATATGCGAACGTTAAAAGGGTACTTTTTATTTCAAATAATGTTACCACCCTATATATCTCTAAGATATTAGTGTATTAGATTTTTTTCTCAACTACTCTTATTATTTTATCGTACAAAATATTTTTGCTACAATCAATTTTTATGTACATCTTGGACATCACTGATAATCTCCTCAATTCCATAAAATAAGAATGAGACAATAGATGTCACTTTTTTTTATTACGTAGGTAATAAAGTGTTACATAAATGTCAAGGTTAAATATGTGTCACAGCTTGCAGCCGAGGACAATCATCTCATTGCTTGACAGCTAAATAGATAACGCGAGCAGCGCCGGCGGGCTGAAGAGCTTAATAGAGCTTGCACTGGGCGTCCGCAGTGGATCCACTTCGTCAGGACAATGGAACTGGGTGTCCTGTAATTATTCAGCCTCCGTCCTCTGCAATCCCGTAATCTTTTGCGGTGTCATTTGACACTGAAATGTGACACTTGAGTGCCCCCCCCCCCTCCCTCACCGCCGACGCCCGCCCTGTCATCGCCCACTCGAGGCCTGCTAAAGCCTGATTAATGGCGGCCACCCCGTATCTGATTCAATTGTAAATGCCCAGTGGTTACATATAACGTTTTCCGTCCGTCTTGCCGGAAATGCATTCGATTCTCACCAGGAAACATTCGTCATTCTTAATGTGCCTAGTTTTTCGTGACAGATGACGTATTTTTGGAAGATTTTCCTACAACCCTATTTTTTTATCATATTATCATAAATTCATATTCTTAGGTTTATTTATATATGTATATATATATATATATATATATATATATATATATATATATATATATATATATATATATATATATATATATATATATATATATATATATATTTATGTATATTAATTTATTAATTTTTTGTATTTGATTTTTTGTTTTCAATTATTGTTTATCATATAAGAAGTAAGTATGTATTTTTTTTAAACATTTTTTTATACCGTTTTCAAACTTTCAATACCAATACCAGATGGTGAATATATCAAGACATATAATGATCACTCCGACCGATGATGACATACCAAATTACCTTGACTTCCACATTCCCTTCTCGAAAACTATTTTTTCCTGAATGTTGTGACAAAGCATAAAAGAAGAATAATGAGTCAAAATTTAGCAGTGTTTGCATAACTAAATAACCCTTATACTGTCAGTTATATGAATATTCTTTGTGTATTTCCGGTTTAACCGTGTAATTTTTGCTTTCCAGATAGCGCGGTGCAAGTAGAGATCCGCACCCTGGAGGACTTCAGTACCGCGGACTACTTGTCCGACAGGTAAAGCCTTAATTAAACTTTCATTTTATTTGACACACCCTTGTTTGCCCACTCTAAAGCTTTTCCCTTATGTAATGTCGTCCTGATTGTGGATTACGTGAAACTCGGAAACATGTGGACCTACACCAGTAAACAGCTTTTTATTTTAATCTTCCATTAGAGTGTGTTCGAGCGAAGCTTTCTCTGCAAATGCAGAAACAAGCTTGCTTACTGTACGGGAGTGAGTGATTTATTTACGTTTTACTATAAGACAAAATTAACGATTTAAGTTGTATGAAAAATACTTCATATTGAATTGTTATTTACCTTTTTCAACTAAGATTATCATTTTGATTAAAATAAATCTTTCCGTTCATGACTGTAGCCAGATTTTTAATAATGTCTGTACAAAATCCTTAGTGAATAATTTTTATTTTCGTTTTTATATTTACATGCAGTTTATTTTGTATAAATAACGAATATAAATTTGATTAAAATTATTTTTTAAAAGATTAATATTTGTGTTTTTATTATTTACACAAATATTTCAATTTCATACTATTTCTGTGAGCCTAAGCGGATCATAATTAGAAGTAGGTATCAAATTGTGGTGAAGTGGGTTCGAACCGAGAAACTCTAACTAGAAACTTGTCCGCGACACTTTACCACGGGACCGCAACCCGAAACAATTTTAATTCCCTTTTTTATTTAATCAATATATTACGCTGTTGATGACAGCTTTGCATGGTATGTAATATTGCGTCACTTTCCAATTAAGAGCCAAAACTGCACAAGGGCGAGTCTCGTTATTAATCATAATTGCTTTCCCCTTTGAGTGCGTAATACCGATTTTTCACCGTGGAAAAATAATTTATCGTCAATTTCATTTGAGCTCTAAATTATTATAAACTGAATAAATTAGACTTTGCGGAGATACTCGGTCATTTTAATATTTATTTTTTTCATGGCGATTCTATTAAAAATATGAAACGCTATCAAGTATGAAATAATAATAAAATCCTATCGAAAATATTTCGCGAAGCCAACCGAAAGAAATCTCGTTTTGTGTCGTTTATTTTCTCCGGTCGCGCTTACTCTCGCAGTACGATTTTTTTCATTTTCGTATAATTTCATAAATATTACGCAGCACTTTTTCGGTGACGAGAAATGGCGGCCCGTTCAAATTGGCAAACGTTGTAAATCAAGCAACCGAATGAATTATTGGAAAAGTAATGCGGAGAAACACACCCAAATGCGAAGCTTATTCCTTTCCTTCGTCAGCAAGTCCTCCCGCCCGGGGCGATGGCGAGGGATGGAAAAAATCTACCGAATATATTATATTTTATATATATTATTGCGATACAAAACTTTTTTGCTTCAACTTTTTGGAAGACTCCCACATACCCGAATGAAAAAGAAGACATAAAACTGATAGGTTATTTTATACTCGATCGTATGTGACCGGTGTTCAATCTCTCGAGAAATTAGTATACCTATATACATCTACAAATATTTCGTATCGGATATTACTCAATAAAACATTCTTAACTGCTTGATATTCATTGAAATAGAAACCTTTGATTTACTAACGAGGATAATTCAATTATAATGTCAATTTCGACCTATCGAAGTAATGTTTCAATAAATTTATCAATTTCCAAGAAATGTCAATAACAGGCATTCAATAGATTTCGGGTAAGGCCATTTCGGCCTCAGGGACAAAATCCCGTACAAATTGCGGCAATAACATCATCACAAGCCGGTTTCACTGAAGATAACCATCTTACGCAGGAGCGTAATGAAATTAAATACTGTAGGAAAATCCCCACAGGGGGTGGGATGCCGAGGGCTCGAGATGGGGGCTCGGGGCTCCTAATTGGTTCGCGGTCCAGAATTATTTCCCGATTGACCGCCATAAAGCATCACGGCTCGCTGTCACGGCCATTTGCACGGACCGTTTATTCCGTTCCTGACACAAATATGGCAATAAAGTTGTTTGTCGCTTTGTATCGGCCCCAAATTGATTCTGTCTGATAGGTCCTCGTTTCCCACAGATCTGGAGCTATAAGTGAGCTATAAAATCCGAAAATTATTTGTGATTCGCAAATCTTCATCGTGCGATAGAAAAACAGTATTATGAAAGACGTTTGTTTTAGTTTAGATAAACGATTTTATGCCTTCTGGATTTTATGACACATTTTTTGTATTTGTGCTTTATGATTGCAAAATCATATTATGATTTGTTTTGAAGCACTCAAACTACTATCTCATTTTTCTTCATTTCTTATTTTATTACGTTCGAGCTGACTTAATTTTTAATTAAATAAAACAAGGTTCCTCGCTCCATATTCTTGAATATATGAGTGTAATATATGATGAAATACAGATAATGGAAGAAAACAGATAAAAAAGAAATAAACTAACTAAGAAAGAAGAATAAAAGGAATATACATATACATCGCTCGTGGTCGCATACCCATACGAGTTTGTGAAAGTTATGCACATACCACATATTGTGTATGAAGCCCTTTAAAAAGTGAATATTAATGTCATTTCATATTATTAAGTACTCATTAAAGTCGTTTAGTATCCATTAATATCGTTTTCATTATATTCATTGCATGATAGATTTTCAATTAAAGTTTTTTTATTGATCAATGAACACATTATTTTTGCATGCTACAGAATTGTTTTCGTTCGTATTACATTTAAACGAAGATTCTAAAAATTAATAGACTCACCACAAATTCAAGTTTCTCACAAAAACTCTGGAGAGTAAGTTGACTATAGAGAATCATATTTATTTTATGAATTATTTGATTATTAAATGTAATTATTTTTACCTATTATTTTTTTAATGTTACTGAACAAGTATTACACTGTGGCTATTTAAGGTCGTATTTACAATTGTAAGAGGCCTGTTTAGAGTAAGCCTCATTATATTTGAAATGATATATTCTCAAAACATCTAATATAATGTTCAATGCAAGTGTTATGTTTTATTATCAACCATTTAATAAAAAAAATTAAAAATAACTTTTTACGCAATTACTGTTTCTATTACGTTAAGTTGCGTCGCTCTGCGTCCAGAGTACGTTTTCAAGGTACGTTGTTCACCCTCTTTCGATTTAATCATATTCATCGCAGTCACTATTGGAGGCGATCTTTGAACTGCACCAAAGAGTGGCCATACAATGACGAATGGAATGGCCGCCGTAATAATTCCGCATGCCAATTTGATGAAACCCCGCGTATTCGTTTAATTCCAGAACCAGCGCTCAACGCAGCCGATTTATTAGGGTAAAAATAAAGGGGTGAATAATTTAAATCGCTGTCCCGCTGCCAGTGTGGCCAGTGAGAAAATTTTATTGGCCTAAAATAAATATATTCGTGACATTTAACCGGATCGATTGGGGTGGTGTTGGAATACTGCGGGTTGGATTGCCAGTGACCCCGAGATATAGAATTGATAAATTAATGAGAAATCTAAAATTCAGTACCCTAGGGATGAATAAAATGCGCACTAATTAATAAGATAATAACGGTTAATTTTTTTCAATTTGCAAGTATAATTTTTCAATCTTTTTTAGTGGTCGATGTGAAATATTAAGATATTATGGATTTTAATTTATTTTTATCTAAGAGTCATAATCATTTCCTTTTACACTATTTTGTTTAATATTGTCTCAACTCTTGTTATATCAGTCGTTTGCAACATTGTATATTTAAGGATTGTTTTATTTATCTGTGTTTTTTTTTTATTTGAAAGGAAAAAATACACAAAATATTTATTTTATAAAAAAATAACTAAAATCAACATGAAGTTGTTCTATTTTGTTATTCTTCTTATGATATATTTAATTTGAGTTTGTATTTACAATAACTTTTGTAAACAACAATCATTTCATTGAATTTTAAAAAATCAACCAATTCAAATACGACCCAAATATTAAATATGTTATCTATCGTAACCCAAACATAGATACATTTTTTAAAGATTTATAGTGCCTATATATTAATAATTTTAATGTTTCTTTGTAACAATGACACAGGGTTTATGTTTTTTTATAATTTCGTTTAACTAAATATTAACACGTACATTTTTGCATGCAAACCGAATCATATTACTTTAGTTAAATTTTATCAAAGGATAATTACTATGTTTTTGATACCTGCGTGAGGTTTTCCTATTTTTCTCTACCACTCTGCCAATTCGCTACTTATCGTTTTTTCTCTAAACCAATAGTAAATGATTGATCGATCACAGCAACAGGTGAACTACCTTATCTCACATCCGTCGAGCTCAGTTTCTTCCCTTGAGAGTTTATAATAAACAAATAAGTAAACTGACTCAATTCTAGCATTGTTCAAAAGTTTTCCAATAATAAAAGACAATTTATCTTCATTTTCAATAAAAAAAATTGTTACATTAATTCAATCATTTTTCTTTCAAATGTCTTTGTTGCAAAATAAAATTGGAGCTGTGTTTTAAGATAATTTTGTAACGTCTTAATTGAAATTTTGGATAATAAGTTATTATTTAATTACTTGAACATATATTTTGAACAATCAAATAAACATATATTTTACACTTCGTCTACATTAAGGGAGCTAGTAAAAACATTTTCACGAGAAAGATATTTGTGACGCCACAAATCGCCCTTACGGAAAGCTAGCTTGCATCAGCTCCTTACTTTTTATGATTTGCTGCCAATCTATAAAGTCATACACCTGCCTTTGTAAATATGTTAACATTTTTCTAATCCCATCAACACCATTGCCATTGTAACAAAAACATTTAAAAATCAACACTTAAAAAAAATTGGATGCATAAAATAAAAATAATTCATACTTATCTAATTTATATGATTCGTAAAAATTTGAGGCAGTAAAAACATCAAAATTTAAAAATATTTTCAGATTTTTGTTTTTTTTTTCTTTTTGTGTATAGAATAATTGTTACACACTAATTGTTTTAAATTTTGACAAAACTGTTTAAAGTAACAACAACACAGCAAAAATCGTGGTTTTTAAATTGTCTTGTGCTATTTTTAATGTTATCGATTGAATTTTTCAATAACGATTTTTCATATTCCTCAGCAAGCATTGTAAAATATAATTTAATTAAAATCTTAATGATCTTTTTTATTTACTTTCCATTTGGCTGGACTGATACACGTAACGCGTGGAGTATGTAGAAATATTTATAATTTTTGTATTTGTATTTATATATGAAGAATTTGACTTTAATGCGAATGTCGTATTCACAATTAATAATGTGTTATAATTTTACACCAGTTATTTTATATCCGATATTTTTGTGTCACTGTATTATAAAATATTTCGACATTTAATTAAAATAATCAATACCTGCGTTACCTTAGTGTACAATTATACAAGTGTACTTAAACTTTTAAAATGTGCAAACATAAAGTTTATTTAAATTTACTTCACGATCACATATATAATTCCCGCGATAACAGTGTTGCTATAAAAATTAATGATGGGTATTTTATTATAGAAACAAAAAACAGAGCAATCAGTACGCAATTTCACCAGAAGTCATCAAAACACATTATGAGTCATAAAAATGTAGGAATCGTGGATCTAAAAATACTGAGAGATAATGTTAGTCGCCGTATCTGAAGCTCTTGAGTCAACCTTTTCAAATATATATATATTTTTTTTATAAAATAAAATCTCTCGAATATTTCAAAATAAATTATTTTCCCCCTATCTGCAACCAATGGTGCAGAGGGCTCTTCAAAGGATTGGTGCGGCGTTGACTTGAATGGAGAATGGCAAAATAATGTTTCCTCTCTGAATTCTTAAATTTAGAAGAATATTCGATGGAGATGACTTAAGTTTTAGAGGAAAAGGAGTGGAGAAAAAATGGACGGTTTTATTAATCAATTACAATAATCGATTTGGCAGTCACTTTGTGGAAAAATTTATCCGTTTTAAATTAAACTTGGCATGATTTTTGTAATGCTTGAAAGCGCCCAGGATAGAAGTCAGAATAATCGGCGGCTATGTATGAGGAGACATATGAATTTGGAAGAAGTGAAGATTGTTTTAAAACACAGATTGGTGTAGCATTATATTCTCTCTTTCTACTCCTATGTGTAAGAGGTTTTGTGGTTTATTTAAAAATCAGAATTTAAAAAATAAGTCATAATTTATAAAAAAAACAACTACATATTGTATAATCTTCGAAACATTTTTATGTTTACCATGAATTTAAATTACGTTTGCAATTTTAAATCATTTTCGAAAAATTCTTCAATCTCTATGATCGTATCCGTTTATTCCTACATCAACCGCGATAACATTAAGAAATCAGATTGGCACATTACTGATAGTAAAACCTTTCATCCATAAATAATTTGCACCTGTCTCTCGCATTTCAGTAGTCGTATCGGTTTCAGGACCATAAATTGAATTTCAGTGTTCATAGCGATAGAATAGATTACTCTTGAATGTTTGGAATGCGTTCTCAAATTTATACGCCAACATAAACTGGCAAAATGTGTACGGAACTGTTTGCTTTACAACGTTTTGTACCAAATAGCTTCCCTTTTTTATTTTGTTTGTTAATAGCTTCCTATATATTTTTTTAAATTATCTGTATTTTAAAAACACAATATACGTATTTAAAATGTGGAGTATATTTCTTAATATATTTCATATTTTATCAGAAGATAAAATGATTTTTAAATTTCACAACAAATGTTATCCATTCTTAAAGTAATATCAATATTATTTACTAATAAAAATTTCTAAAAATACACAATATTTGTTCCAATAAGTTCTTATACTTTTTCGATATTGATAATTCTTCTTCTAGCCCGTTCTTGATCGTTGTGCTTCAGGGACCAGTACATGGTAATATTAAGTAAAGATTAGATTGTAAAATCACTGATATTTATTTTCACCCCTCCCCCCTGGGTATCGAGCCCGGGACCTCCAGTACAGAAGCTAGGCACGCTAACCATTACATAACGGTCGCAGACAAAAATATTGTTTTTTTTTATGTTTTTTTTTGCTGTATAAGGCAACGCGTTATGGTGGCTCAGTATAGCTAAACGAATAATAAAAAAATATAAAGCATTATTTTCACAAAAATTATGTTTCATAATGCTTATGAAGAACTAAAAATATTGAATATCATTAAAACAATAATGCAATCGAAAACAATAAAAATTCTTTTACCACCCTTGGTGTTATTTTTTTCTCAATATAATAAGAAATTTGAGAGAAAAGTAATTTAGTCATTGCAGCCAGCGGCATTGTTCTGCGCAGTCACTATGAATTTGATCTGTTAGCAATCAGCTTTTTCAATTCTCTCTTTCGTCCCTCTGCCATGCGATATCCGATTACCAACTTCGTATGAAATAGAAATACTAGTTAGCTTGTAAGTAGAGCCAGAATATCAATATAGGATTTCAATTCTGAATATCAATCGAAAAGTATCATTTCGTAAATACGATTTGGTATGGAAAAGGGTTTTAGTAGATTCGTGTAAACATGCAAGTAGACTTAATAAACTTCTATAATAGATGTTAATAAGCTCAAAACTAGACAAACTACCATTAAGAATAAACAAAATGTATTTTACGATTACCGACATCCGCGCTCTCTTAATTTCTTATCGTAATTGTGATATTAATATAATATATTCATTAAGGTCACATTTATATTCTAATAATAAAAACGTTGAGTTTCAATACACCCCAAGAATATAAAGGCTCAAACTTGTTCCGTTATTCGTATTTTTGAGACAATTTTGAAAAAATATTTATTTCATCATTTTCGCTTTTCATTTCATTTCGTCTTGCAAAATATTGGTAAACCACAACTTTTTAACAAACCCTTAACCCAAATAACAGCCACCGTGGTGTAGTTAGGTAGACGCTTGACAACTTAATTGGCGTCCCAGTTTTAAAATACTAAATCCCAATCTTCTTCCCAAATAAGTGTTGATTAATGAATCGTTACCATAGTTTATCTTTGAAAATAATAACGATTAAACCATATACCTGTATTATTTGGGTTTAGAGCTTTTGCAACTTAGTGAATAAAGCATTATATTGACTTAACTCAATGTTGGGTTGTTATTGCAAATTAAACATCGATGTTTATTAAAATTTGTTATAATTGAAACAATAATTAAAGAAAACACTTCGTTTTTTACCACTTGAGTTTAATTATAGACTACATGTTTCAGAAGCTAAACTTCCATCATTCAGGTCTGTATAATAACTAAAATATAAAATATAAAATTGTTCTATAAATAAGGATAGGGGGAAAGTAAGGGGAAGGGGTTAGTCAAGGAACGGAGTTTGAAAACAAAGGAAAAATTGAAAGCAATGGCGAAGAATTTTGAAACAATATATTATTTAATAAATTATTATTAGAATTCAGGTTTTTTTGTATTTCTAAATTTTCAAGATAATTCATAATTTGGCCTTTATATGGAACAAGGTGTAATAATTTTAATTTATGGGAGTGAAATGAGTGATTAGTATCTATTATATGATTTGCAAATTCCGAAAAATAATTACTAACAAGACCGCTTTGATGTTCTTTAATTCTAATCTTTAAATTTCTCGCAATTTTAACTGCGAGAAATTTAAAGATTAGAATTAAAGAACATCAAAGCGGTCTTGTTAGTAATTATTTTTCGGAATTTGCAAATCATATAATAGATACTAATCACTCATTTCACTCCCATAAATTAAAATTATTACACCTTGTTTTTTTTTTTTTTTTTTTTTCTTTATTTAAAATTCTTTTGCATTACATAAATTCAAAAACAAAAAATATTTATAAAAAATAAAAATAAATACAAAAAAAGATCCCACAAAGGCATGGCCTGTGTGTGGGTATACAAAATAAATAGTCATAGTACAGGGTATAAGGGTATAGGTTTCTAAGTATAATTAGTTAATACAAAATACAAAAAACTTAAATTAAATACAAAAAAAAATAAAAATAAAAATACTTGACTCTCAGTGAGCAATTTTTTATTTTATTTTTTTTTTAATTAAAACTTAAACATAAAAAAGATGACAAAGTAAAAAAGTAAAAAGCTAGCGATCATGTTCTAATTGAAAAAGGAACTTAAATCTGTCTCTTTTATAAATAATCTAAGCAAATTTTTTAATTTACACGAACTTAGGGAATTAACATCTAACAAATAGTCTTTGTGGAATAAGTTGAACAGTTTTGGAGCTATGAAAAATGAGTGTCTTTGCGCAAGTCTGGATTTACAAAAAGGTATTTCTAATAAATTATTAATTCGTTGGCTAGATCTATTATTATTTTTAGGAAATAAATGTTGGCGCAAATAAACATATTTTAGACACTGTTGGCAATAGATTTCTCGTAGCTCCAAAAGTTCGGCTTCCTGAAATAATTGGTTGGAAGGAAAAGTAGAATTTTTTTTAAGCATGATTTTAATAATAAGTTTTTGGACTGTTTCTAAAGGCTTTAAATGAATATTGAATGCTCCCCCCCATCCAATTATTCCATAACAAAGAGAAGACTGTACAAGTGCATGATAGACCATTTTGTTGGTGTTAGGATGGACATAACTAGACAAACGTTTAAAAATATATGTCAGATACCTAAGTTTGTTCACAATTTTTTCTATGTGCTGGTTCCATTTGAGTTGACAATCTATTGTTAGACCCAAATATTTTGTCGACTTTTCAGATTTCATTTTTACACAGTTATTACATATGTCGAGGTTACAATTTTTGTTATGAAACATGATGTTAAGATTCGATGAAGGGGCTGACGAGTAAGAATTGTAAAAAGGTATGAATAAAGTTTTTTCACAATTAAGAGAAAGGAGGTTCCGATCTAGCCACTCTTTGATTACTGTTATACATTTGTTGGCTTTGCTGGCTGTCTCTTCCCAGGATTTACCTTGTACAATTATTGCGGTATCATCAGCGTAGGAGAACAGTTTACCAGGTACATCGATATTACAAAGATTGTTAATATAAATTAGAAACAATAAAGGACCGAGCACTGTTCCTTGTGGAACTCCGTGTATCACAGTGTTAGCCTTACTTATAGTTGGTCCAATCTTGGTGCTTTGAAGTCGATTTACTAAGTAATTTTCAAAAAACAATAGACAATCATTTTTAATACCAATTTTACAAAGTTTTTTTAGTAAAATTCCATGGTTAACTGTGTCAAATGCTTTTTTAAGATCTAAAAATATTGTAAGGCATTTCTTATTTGAGTCTAAACTAGAGTAAATGCATTTTGTAAGGTTGTAAATCGCATCTTCTGCGCTATAACTAGATCGGAAACCAAATTGGTTATGAGATAGAAGATCGGAAGATTCCAGAAAAAATATCATTTGGTTTTTAATACATTTTTCTAGGATTTTAGCTAGTTGCGAGATTAAAGTAATTGGTCGGTAATTATCAGTTTTACTTGAGGACCCAGCTTTGTGAATTGGTACTAGATTACATATCTTGAATTGGTTAGGAAATATCCCTTTTGCGAGACATTCATTAAAAATATAAAGTAAAGGTGGTATTATAAATATCTTAATAGACTTAATTGTTGTACTGCTTTGTTCATCTGGCCCGTTAGCAGTGTTAATATTAAGTTCGTCAATATATTTTGATATTTCAGCTTCTGTTATACGCTTAAAGTGAGAAAGTTCAAAATTAGGATTCAGATGGCTTTGTGTGAGAATGCGAGGAGAATGTGAAGAATCATTTAAACGTGTTTTAAGGGAAGGATTATTATCTATGAGCGTTGATGCAATGTTGGTGAAAAAATCATTGAAATTGTTTGCTATTTCTTCTCTATCAGTAATAATAATGTTATCATCAGTTACTAGCTTTTGCGGAAAAATATGTTCACTTTGTTTCCTATTTGTAATTTCATTAATCACATTCCATGTTTTTTTACAATCTGAGTTCGAATTTAGTAATTGATTTGAATAGTAATCTTTCTTGCATTTTTTTATTAGAATATTTACAAAATTACGGTAAATGATATATTCTTTACGTTTGTTTTCATTAATAGGCTTGTGATTAGTCAAACAAAAACTTTCATGATTTTTATACATTTTATATAGTTTATTTCTATGTTGAATACAAATTATTAGTCCACGGGTTATCCAAGGTTTAATTTTTTTGTGTTTACTTTTTGGTATTGGTATTAGTTGGCTACTGTTCTCAATGTGTTTATTCAATATTTCGTAAAAAATGTTAAGAGAAAGGTTAGGATCGTGTTGTAAAAACACGGAATTCCACGTTTCATATTGTAGAGAATCAGTTAATGTTTGATAATTAATTTTAAATTTTTTTATTTGTTGGTCGTTAGATATAGATGGGTTTTTAGACTTAAACATTTTATGGCAGTAAAAAGTAGGGTAGTGGTCAGTTAAGTCGATTTTGAGTATAGCAGATTTTGGGAGATAGGATTGGTTAGTTTTTAGAAATATATGATCAATGCATGAGTTAGTGAGTATGTTTGGCCGGGTAGAGGTGTTTATATATGATAAATAGCCTGCTGTGTATAGAAGATTTAGGTACTCATTAGCTAACGGACTTAAAATAGAATTCAAAATATTTATATTGATATCTCCAGCAATAAAAGAAAAATCAATATTTTTTTTATTAACCTCCTCTATTATCAATTTCAATTCAGAAATAAAAGATTTTATATCTAGTGAAGGAGAGCGGTATATGGCAATTATTAAATATGTTTTTTCATTCATAGTGAAACTTATGCTTATTGAGTTTGAGTAGTTTGAATCTAATGCAGTTAAATTAATATTAGAAATAGAATGAGTATTATAGAATATGGAAATACCATCGTGCGATGTATGTTTCGAGGGCACTGAAAAAAATGAATATCCGGGAATACAGAAAGGGGTACAATCCCTCAGTTGCGTTTCAGTGAGTATTAAAATTGTTTGTTGAGTTTTAATCGCATTTAAAAGGATACAAAATTCATCAAAAATTTTTCTTATTCCTCTTATATTGAAATTCATGATGTTGAAGCTGTTTCCTTGTAAGTATGCATTGAGTTGCTGAAGATCGTCACATATTTCTGTCCGAATGTGGTTGTGATGCTGCATCGCAGTGGCGGGTTCCGATGTAGATGAGAAATTATGTTTTGTCCTCAGTGAAGCGGGATATCGTTGGGGTCCTTAATGTATAGAATGGGCGAGTCTGAAGTTTTCCTGATAAGGACGTTGCCGTTCTTCGTCCAGACATTTTTGTATCCAAGGGGTTTAGTGGTTTTTGCCAACCAGAGTAGATGTTTATTGGTGGTCGTTAATTTCTCGTTGATGTAAATTTTATCCAAAGAGTCAGAAATGCTTAAATCTTTTGACGAAATATTCCCCTTAATTTTTTTTTGACTCATCACCTTATCCTTAGCCTCCTTTGTATTAAATTTGACAGTAACCGTTTTCTTGGTGGGGTTAGAGTATATGTTAATAAGGTTATAGTCGTTTGATATATCACTACAGTCAAGTTTATTTAATAAAATCTTGACCGCAGATTTGGGGTTTTCATTTTTTTTATAGCTATTCCTTGAACTTCAATTGTTGTTTCAAGCGTATTTTGTTCAATTTGATTTATTTTCGATTTTAGTTCTCTAACTTCTTTTTGAGTTTCTTTCAATTTGGAATCCATTTTTATTCTCGATTGTTCATATTCATCAATTTTTTTGGAGCAGAAATCAACAGATTTGCTCAATTCAGTCAACTCGTTTTTTATAATTTTTTTCATTTCAGTACTAATTCTTTTTATTAAATCTTCTTCATCTTTTTTGTATTCTAAAAACTTTTTGTCAATATACTCGAACAATTTGGATTCAGAAGATGCTCGGGTTGACATTGTTATTATTAATATTTATTTACTATAAGAGATTTTACTGGTAAACAACTTACAACTAAGCGGTCTCTGTTGGTAATTTTATGAAGTAAATACTTGATTGTGAGCTTGGCTAACTGTTATTCGAAAGGTTGATATCTCGATTAAATGTCAATAATATATACATTAACACTTCGATAAGCTAGTAGTGAGACATCTGCAGATATTTTAAACAAAATATTGATTTACAACAATAAAATTTGTTTCGGTTTTAAAGATAAAAAAATTTGAAAAAACAGTATTTAAAACGAACCATTCGAACAACCACTTTATTATTAAGATACACAATACAGTACTTTGTATTAATTCACTTTTCAAGATTCCTGATGATTACTTTTTACTCAAATAAATATTAATTATGTCAGGAGTATACGAAACACTGTTGCTATGACAGAAGGTACTTGCTCTTAATGTATATAAAGTGTTTGTATATAAAATGTATATAAAATGTATATAAAATGTTCCATATAAAGGCCAAATTATGAATTATCTTGAAAATTTAGAAATACAAAAAAACCTGAATTCTAATAATAATTTATTAAATAATATATTGTTTCAAAATTCTTCGCCATTGCTTTCAATTTTTCCTTTGTTTTCAAACTCCGTTCCTTGACTAACCCCTTCCCCTTACTTTCCCCCTATCCTTATTTATAGAACAATTTTATATTTTATATTTTAGTTATTATACAGACCTGAATGATGGAAGTTTAGCTTCTGAAACATGTAGTCTATAATTAAACTCAAGTGGTAAAAAACGAAGTGTTTTCTTTAATTATTGTAACATGTCTTACCACAAAGTTAATGCCGAAACAATAAATAAAATATAATTGAAACAAATTTATGCCGATAACCTTTCTTACATATTTTTGTTAGTTGAAACCTGTTCATATAGTATTTGTAGGTTAGCCAAAGTATAATATTAAAACTGAAAATATTTATTTGGAATAAATATTTGGTCCATTTCGCCTATCTACATCACTTGGCGCTGCATCTCTTCTGTTATAATGCAAAATAAAGTGCATAACTGGCTCTTGAACCAATCCGATAGAAGTTGGTAAGTCTTATCAGCCACTTATATACGAGTAGAAAGACGGAAAGTAAAATGGAAACTTTTGCGCTTCGTCCAAAAAGAAGGCGGTTCAACGTTTATTTATTATTCTCAGTAGTTCACTGCTTCTCTATAAGGGATTCAGTAGAGATTTACTACTGACTTGAAATATAGATAGACAATTTAGACTCAATAAGCAGCATAATTTTTATCAAACTTAAGTGGCGTCATTATAAATCAATATTATAAAGAAAAATATCAATTAATTTATTTTTATTATTTCTGGAACAAGAATATAGAAGCTTATTCTGGAAGTATTTTACGTTTTATAATTTGGGTACAAAATAAGAAGTCAGTTTAAGGTTCTTTTAACTTCAGGTGTCTATAATGCTAATGGCACCTAAATATTGATGTGTAGTATCGATTATCTTAACATGTTTTTTCTATTTGTTCTGAGTTATTAATTTTTGTGAATAAATTAAATTATTTCCGAAAAAAATATATTTAAAAAATTGGAGAAAGAACGTAAAATCTTTAACTCTCGATTATGAGAAAGAATAAAAAAATTGCAATCTTTACTTTTTTTGTCAACCTGTTTGTATTTGTCACTTTGATTTCGTAGATATGTGTTGTTTTCGATGTTATTAAAAATAAATAATTTTCAAGTTTCATTGTCTTGCAAAATATTAGTAAACCACAACTTTTCAACAATTTTTGAATTAGCGGCAGCCAAAAATTGATGTTAGAATCAATGATATTTTATGTATCAATATTTTTAACTTATGACTTTTATATTGAGTTAGAAAAAAGCTCAACCAATACAAATTTTACCCTCCTTTTATCTTTATATTATCCATGATGAAATATGTTTCTATCTATATCATCGTCAATTTAAGAACCAATGTGTCGATCCAACGATTTGGCTTTAAAAAAATAACTTCAAGTCTATTCGGTTAAAAACAAGTACCCTTTTTATGAGCAACTTTTTTCTCCTGTCGATATGGATCGATTATAGATTTCAAAAAGTCATTAGATATTTGGCTTTGAAAAAAAATAACTTCAAGTCTATTCGGTTAAAAACAAGTACCCTTTTTATGAGCAATTTTTTTCTCCTGTCGATATGGATCGATTATAGATTTCAAAAAGTCATTAGATATAAAAGTCGCAAAGTAAATTTAAGCTACACTGCGTAGTTAACGCGTTCGTAATACACCCTTTACATAATATCGTCTTCTTTCCCGATATGATGTCGCGGTTTATGAATTCTCAACGGGTTTTCATTTTAAATTGCCCCGTGCTATTCTACTAACCTGATGTCAAATAAACGAAAGTATATTATCGACCGTAAAAAGCTCGCATTATGAAACGTTCAAGAGAGATAACCAGACGAATAATTTAAAAGTCTTCGATAAAATTCAAATCTTGAACCCTTAAATATTTTATTTTGTTTTATCAGTCTCTAAAGCACAAACGTTATAATTATCGTAAATTGATTCGGGAGTCACTTTGTGATGAATTCTATCCATTTTTATTTTAAATATTACTTGGTAAACACCATTATTTCCTAAAATCTACGGTGGCACGTATTTGGCATCATTTGTGAAAATGAAACGGTGTTTGAAAATGATACAGAATGCATCGAAACACGTGAAATGTAACAAATGATTTTTAAAAATTCTAAGTAAAAACAACCAAATAAAACTAAAACTGAAAACGCTTTAACCATCCATTTAAATTTGTTTTATGATCACTGTATATATATATTTTAAGATATATACATAAATATATTCAAATTTATTACATGCATACATATGTACATAAACAAATATATAACGTTTGAAATGAATGAAGAATATATTTAATGACCTTCTTACTAATGTTCACTTTTTATACTCCATTAAGGTAAAGGAAAATGTAACTACAAAATGAGAAATGAATATGTTTGTTTTATCACTTTAAGTGTTATTATTTTTAATTTGTAGTTGATGAAACCGTCATCACATTTAACATATATTGAAAATGTTGCATGTTGGAAATAATCGATCACATGAAAAATGGATATTGTATACGCAATCCTAAAATTGAGCTTCATAATAAGTTAAATAATAATATGACATTAAAAAGTTGTTTGACAAACCTATATTGACCTTAATAATTTATTAATAATAATATAACATGTCTGAAAAGTTGATATATAATAATAGTATGTAACGTAGCTGTGTCGACCGACCCCTTCTAGTAGCTAGTTTCCCTTTACCATTCCGGCCATATATATTTTAGTTAGAGAAATCCGATAGCCATTTGGCAAACAAAATGGAAACTCAAAGAGGCGCTTCAAAAACGTACTGCCGCCATCATTACATACTGATAGCTAGATCGACCCACGGAGGGGAAATACATTCACTTAAATAGTATTGTTTTTACATTTCAGCTCTAACTTTCCACATTGCAGTTGAAATATTATACCGAACCCAGCATTTCTAGTTTATCTATATTGTTTGTTTTTCTTGTATATATTTACAAACGGATGTTATCTTTGTACAATAATATACCCATTAAGTATGCATGAAAAATAGCACGCTGTATTTTTTTTATGTGGCGTAGCGTTGAACTGGTAGTATAAAATATACGTACAAAATTTTATACAGAGGTATTCTCACGATTTGCGAAAAAACATTTCACATTAAAAAACATCTTTTTCCGTGAAATTGTCGTTACAAATATATTTCTATTAAAGCGAAATATTAATGAATTATGTTCAAGTACAAATAAATATACCAAAAAAATCGTACAAGGCGTATTTTTGAAATTGTCAATTACATTTAAGTTTTTCTTTAAAATTTTTGAATAAAGTATTAACCGCACAGTTTTGTTTTACTGTTTTTGAGTGGTTTATAAAAAAATCATATTAGTATTCTTTAACTTAAATCGAAAATTAAACGCGTTTCCGCTTGCCGATTTCATATAATATCTATAAAATTTTGAATTTTACACAAAAAACCATTAAATGTGTTGTTTAAAGTGAGAGAAAATAAGGTTTTCTTTCGTTGAATTCTATTTAGGTAGAAAACGAATAGGAAAAAATAATTTGCATTCAGAAAGCGGATAATGGATATTTTAACGTATTTTCCTTGTAGATATATCTCACGTTATATCCCCAGACACTGTATATCTCTCACGCCCATCACCTCGGTAACGAATGCTCTTAATTTATCCATAAAACTACCTTAAGCTTTAAAAGTTCAAAGTCAATTGGAATGCCCCCTTAAAATTTCAAGCGTTTTCAATTTCAAAGCAATTTATATCAGTTTTTGTACTAAAACCAAATACTAAAGGGTCATATTGATCGAGAGTCGGAAATCCAAAGCTCGAAGGAAAAGATACACTTTTTCGATAATCCATTTTAAACTGACGTATTTTTATATGTTCCCACGTAAATTATTTAGATAATGTTTAAAATTTTATAGAGAATTTTCATTCCTCTCTTAAAATTACCATTTAGAGGCAATTTATTTATAAAGTCTTTCGCATCTCTTTGTTATGGAAACATTAGTATTTTAAGTAGATAATCAAAGGTAAAATTTTATATACAAAGCCTATGTATTTTAATACAAGCATATCTCTTGACGAGAGAAAATAAGAGCATATTATGTAAAATATCTTATTTCAAACCTAATCAAAGATGATTAGACATTTTTTGTATGAAACAGTGTAAAGATATATTTTCTCTAACCAACTTTTTTTTGAGGTACAAACAACCTCCGTAAACATTATATAATTAAACATTATATATAAGTAAATATTATTTAATTACTGAGGAAAACAGTAATTATATAATATTTACTTTTCCTATTATCAGTGTTAATCTTTCTACTTTTATTTTTCTACACTTTTGTTTTCATTTTTATACATTTGTTGGTCTTTTCTAAAAAAAGTTAACACATTAACATAGTTGTGTAGATAAGTTTAACTCTATATCTGGGTTTATTAGGGAATTATCATTTGCTCTGTGGGATTTTATCTTCTTTCGTATAAAAATGAACGATTGATGTTTCAAATCAAGTTGAGACAACTATAATATTGACATCTCATCCGCTGGGTGAATTATCCACTATCCGATATAATAAATAATATATTGTGTATATTGATTGCATTGCACCTTCGTGTTATTGTAATATAATACTCTAAATAATTAATTACCAACTAAATTTAACTTCGAGTCCACTTTAAAAAATATTCCCATTGTGATTCATTTGTCTTCTTTCTCTCTTTCAATATTTTGTTATTGTACAAATGTCCAACCGTAATAATTTTATTTTAATTACCTGATGATGAAATGATTATTCCAAAACCTGTGGTCACGAATAAGTGATTTTAAAAGTAGTGTTACGCAATGTGAACGATGAATGTTAAGGAGAGTGTTAATAATCAATATTTATATTTATGTATTAATTGTTATATCAAACATAGATTTTTAGAGCCTACTACTTTATTTTATTGTTTAAAAAAATAAAAAAAATAGAATTGTGACAATTGTTTCACCTAGTTACAGCATTTTTAAACGAATGTGAAGATTAAATGGACCGACGGTCCTTATATAGCTTATATTCACTTAGACGATTACTTAAGTACCTACCTAGAATTGTAAAGCTATATAAGGATCGTCTATATATAATCTTCACTTCTGTTTAAAAATGCTATTACTAGGTGAAACAATTGTCAGAATATTAATGTTTGTATTCTTTTAAAACAATAAAATACAACTTAATAGACTTAAAAAAACTGTGTTTGATTTAAGAATTAACGCATAAATTAAAATGGAATTCTACAAATTAAACTCAGAATCAATAAATATTAATATTGTTAATAAAATAGGTAAGCGGAATAAAGCCTTAAATTAAATGGTACATTCAAACGCTACGGTAACGCTTTTTTCCAAAACGGACGATACGTATTTATTTGGGATTTTTACAGCCACTACAAAACAATATACAACAAGAATTAACAAATCTACAGCTAATTACAAAAATCCACCGATAATGTTATTCTTATGAAAGTAATGTTGGTTGGGGTGAGTGTGTGTGTGTGTGTGTGTGTGTGTGTGTGTGTGTGTGTGTGTGTGAGTGAGTGTGTAAATAGTTCCTTTTCTATGTAAGTGTTAACATACATCATACAACAAACAGCGATTGTAAACAATATTGCGTGTATAAACAAAATATTGCAACGATGTATTTTCATTAGGACACGAGGCGTTGTCTCCGTTCCACCACCTTGAAACAAATTTACTCGTGGAATTGACAACACTAAGTTTCCGCCTGCAATTGCATCGGAGCAACTTCGATTTCATGTAACCGGAATGGCTGCGCTAGCTATTGGCCGTAAGTTGTTGAGATTTATTATGTACCGAACCATCGCTGGGGGGCCATGGCAGCCATCCAAGCCACCCATTCCCGAACTCGCGAAAGCGATATTACTTTCGAGATGTAAATAATTTTTAATACCTTCGGATTTAATCATCCGATTTGCGAATTAAGGATTTTTTTATAATTTGAGAGTTTTTATTTAGGATGAAATTTGAGTATAAGGAAGGGCGGAGGAGAAATTTTCCCTCAACGCTCAGCTGGCAGTTCTCCAAAAATTTAATTAAATCGAAAGAGGAGTCCTCGTATTTTTTTTTGTATGAGAGAAACAAGACGCTTTTTAATAACTTTTTGTCAATTTATAACAAAATTCAAAATTAATGTATTCTTTCAGATCATTTTCTTTTAATTCACAGCTAATTTTGTCGTATTTTTCATATAAAATAGATATTTATCGCATGAAAAGAATTAAATTTAAGGTTGTATAAATTTATATTTTATATCGGTCCTACTTATTTAAGGAAATTATTTTTCTTCTGCTGATGAAATAAATATGAAAAATGCATGATTTATCACACTTCATTTATTTTGGTCAACAAAATGTTATAATTATGAATATTTTCACATAAATTAATCCTTATTTATACTCTTAAAGTGTTTCAAAACTGATTTTGATCCGTTATTTACCAAACTGACAATTTTATCATTTATTATATCAGTTCCAAATTGAATTATCAATAAAATGATGGATGAAACCTGTCAAAATGTTATTTATTATTATTTGAACAAAAAAGAGCCATTGCCAAAGATAAAAGCTTTTTTAGTAGGTACCTATCATATTGAATGGAATAAAATTGTGTTGGTATAAAAATTGGATTAAATTATTATTTTTACGATTAGTTTTTTTTTTTTAAATATGTTATATTATATTATTATATTATATTATGTTATAGTATAATTTTAAACATATACGTTGACAGGTTTTCTTTTGGTTAATTTATTGTACTTTCTCATTTCTAAAAATGATGAAATTTTCAGGTATCTCCCGATACTAGTAGTTTTACTACTAATTAAAATTATTTTTGCTTAAAATCGAGGATTCCATTATTTGAATAAAAACAATTTAAATTTTACTTATGATTAATACATTAACGATATTTAAATTAAATTTTAATACAGAATATTTCATCTAACTTTGTCATTTTAAAACTGAGAATAAAATATACTAAATTGCGATATTAAAATAAAAAACCTCAAGTCAATTGAGATAATGATGATTGATTTTGTAGAACTTCACGTAAAATGAAAAATTATACGTACTGGAGATAAATTGAAAACGAATTTTATTTTGTAAAAGATTGTAATTTTATTATTAAATGCCTTCAAAAGACGAATGATTGAGTAAAATGAAAAGATTACACTCAAAAAATACACCAAATAACACAAAAGCTTCCAAATTAACGAGTTAAGAGTATAAACGATATTTACGGAATAGTCTACTTGTTTCAGACACGTTGCCAAATTAATGTATGCTAGTAAAACATTGATCTCAGTTTAGATTTTAGACTTGTGACAGTAAATTATGTTTCGTTTCCTTTTTTTTCTTATTTTTGTTGGAAAAACTGACATTCACTCGATTTAATTTTAATTTAAAAAAAACGCTTGTTTTTTTATCACTTAAGTAAGAACAATATTATATTGTTACGACTAGTTTTGAAGCTACAGATGCTTCCATCTACGGGTTAGAATATTAACTGTTCATTATTTTTTCACTTACATTTTAAGCCTTAGATGGAAGCATCTGTATCTTCCGAAACTAGTCTTAGCAATATTATACTCAAATGGTAAAAAAACAAATGTTTTTAATGTCTTTGTAGACTGCTGCATGGTGGGGTCAGCTCTCCTCGTTCTCAGGTTGTAGGTCCTTCTGGAAAACGTTTCCTAGGCCATACCTTCGAATCATGTTATCTTTCTGCAGCACCCATGAATTTTTTGAAGTTTGTTCTACAAAACAGCTGCAATACTTTCATTATATATAGCACGGTAGGTAATAAAGCTGTCCTATTACTTATCGGCGTCCGCTGTACCCCTTTCCTTGCATGTTTGCAAGTGTGGACGAAAGACGATCGCTCCCCCCGGTGAAATGTTACCCCCAATAAATGCGGGTCGCCTCACGGCGCGCGGGTTGTCGTGTGGGGCGGGGGTGTTTGATTTGGTTCACCAGACATTGATTGGATTGCGGCGCCGGAACTTACGGAAGATCTTACCGAGCCAAGGGTTGGGGATCATTGGACAAACCGACTCGTTTCTTGCCGCGGTCTCCCGACGGCTTTTACGCCGACCAACCTTATGTTATTAACACATCCGTGTGTAATTAAATCACTGTTCGGTCTCCGAAGCGATAAACATACTTTACTTGTATTGAAGCGATCTATTCACTTTCTACAAATTTGACAACTAGTTTATTAAACAAAAACCTAGAATTGCTTTGCAAGAGAAGGTCTGTCAGGAAGTCTAGATGCTTCTGTATCAGCACTCAATTTACCTGTATTGAAAACTGAAAAAGTCGATGGTAACAATTTACTAACTTTAATAAACAGCACACATTTTTATATCATTCTTATACTTTACATATATTGAAACAATCAATAAATTTTCTACGAATTTGACAACATAGTATATAAAACAAAAACAAAAAGTTGTTTCGTAAGAGAAGGTCTGTCAGGAAGCCTAGATGCTTCTGGGACAACTTATTTACTTATATAAAAAAACTGAAAACGTCGATGTTGAAATTAACTAGGTTCAATAAATAGCACGTTTTTTTTATATTCTGATAATTAAATAAATAACCATGCTTCATGTTTATGGAAAATTAATGTAAAGAGTGAATTATGGGTTGCCTGCATCGTAAAATATACATGTATATCATGATTATTGATGTAAAAATAATTCTGCAAGGTATAATGAAGTCTTCAAGGATATTTTATAATATAGATAAAAAATAAATATGGATTTTATTTTATTGAGTAATATTTTTTTTACATTTCAAATAGAAACAATTTTTTTTTTACTATATGTATAACGGCTTTTAGGCATGCATGGCTTGTGTTGAGCCGAAATACTTACATGTTAATACAGTTTTTATTTTTATTTTAATTTTTATATAAATTATTAGATCACATACATTACATACAATACTTAAATAACAATTTAGAGTGTAAAGGTTTTTTAATAAAATAATTACACCTGAACTTTAATTAACTCACTTTCTACCTTATCCCTTCCTACGAGAAGCAACCATCGACGGACACTGTTCTTAAAGATGTATTATTTTTTACACGCAAAATTAATAATATTTGTACGATTTACTGATACCTTTTTTATTTAAACTCTTTGCTTAATACAAGAAAAATAATAAACAGGCAATGAAAAGAAATGATTTAACAGAATATACTAGAAAATCCTTCGTTTTATTTTATATTTAGACGCGTATATGTAGGTACGTATGTGTTAACCTACTTTTTATATTACATAACCACGTCGCAGGGATATTTTCAAAGTAATTTAGCCGTTTTGAATTGAATAATTTCGGAGTCAGCTTCTTATTCCGCCATTGGCTGTAATGATATGCCTTGGAAGCGCGCAATCCCCCGGTTGATGAAAGCTTTCAAATGAAAAAAAGTCTACCGCCTTGTACTTGTTCCCGCTGGTTAATATGGGCGCAATCTCTTTCAATCCGAGATAGCATTTATATTAATGCGAGCGCCGAAGCCTCCCTCCCTTGCCTTTGGACAGGCGAACGAAAACTGGCAGTTAATTTCGTGATACCAAAATAAGCGACGGTAAAGGCGAACAAGGTATATTCAACAGATTTCTTTTATGTGTAAACAGCTAACGGTTGGCGTGAGATATTTGAGAATCGTGTCTGTAGGCAAAGTTTCATCGGTGTTGGTCTAACCAGCCGACTTGCTCAGTTTTCAAATTTTCTTATTCCGATTATTGTGGTTTGAGCACGTTTTAAAAAAAACTAACTTACCATCACACTGCTTCCTCACAGGAGTAGGCAGATAGATTTACACGCCACACCTATCTGTCTTTACAAACATTATTCGCCTCTTCCACATTTATGCATCTCCTCATACATACCCGCCGTTTATCTCAACTTCTGACCCGGCTGCTTTCAAGTTTCTGTCATACCTGATCGTGCCAAGTTTTCTTCAGTCTTCCTCTGCTTTTTTTGATAACTAAATTTACCTCACTTACCTGTTTTACCGTTTTTTTTTTCACTTACACGTTTCACATGTCCAAACCATCGCAACACACCTTTCTTAATTTTATCGATAATGCTTATCTATAAATTTTAAATACTGTAAAAATTACAGTTGCCTGAATGCAGATGACAGTAGACTGAATGCGTTCTCTAAGGACGAATGTGCGGTGAAACGTTGTATGATGGACTTTCGAATGGTGATAAAAGGAAAGAATGTAAGTATGCGATTGTTGATAAAATTAACAAAGGTGTGTTGAGATGGTTTAGGCATATGAATCAAATGAGTGAAAAAGTAAAATTAAAATAAATTAATGAAGCTAATGTGGTTGATAATAGAATGAGGGAAAAATCGAGGGAAACTTGACAAGATGAAATATTTTATTACAGCACAATCGGAATAATTGGCGAATATATATGATCAGATGTATGCATGAATGTAGGAGAGGGAAAAATTGTTATTTATTTAGTTAGGATGTAATTGTGTTTACTTATTTATTTTTTTACAAAAATGTTAATAATATTAGTATATAACCACTCACCGAGATTTTTATGTCCGGTTTCGGGACGCACCCATCTCTTCCTCAGGACAATCACTAACACAGCATGCAAACAATTGTTTTAATACATTTATCCATTACGTAGTGATCTGAAAGAAAAGTGGTTAACATTTTTCTTTTATTTTTTTTGGCAGTATATAATGTATTAAAAATATATTTACTCAACCGGTCGTACAAAGTGTCCGATAAATGGATGCATAAGCGTTTTTCAGCGACCCAATGTACGTACACAAGCAGCGGTAAGACCTCGAGTCGCATTACGGCCGCAGACAGTAAACCGACGACTTTACATTTCGCCCCGCTCGCATATTCGGAAACAATGGCGCATTTGTATGTGCACGCGCTCAATAAAGGCGGGCATCGGCGGAAGGCGGGCTGCTTTTTCGGGAAATTGGAAAATTAACCGGGCGGGCGAGAACGCTGACTGCGGCGCTGGCGGCTAGCGACCGGAACCATGGAGCACCGCGACCAGCGCAACTCTATTGTATCCATTGCCGTTTGGTGTCATTACGCCGTTCGAGCAACTCAGCTGTTTAAATACCTTTCCCGATTAACTCCTTCATTTGATCATATGGCCGAGTATGCGTGATTCATTAATTCGTGTAATTAAACAGTTAATCAATCCATAACAAAATATTATAAGAAAAAGATTGAATCTACAACATTTTTAATGTGTCCAAATACTTGGTCACAAATCTGGATTAGCTCCAATTATAGGAGTATTTTTTTAATTATTTTTTGACATCTCATCAAAGTCTGGGCATTTACGGGGCTAAATATTAGTAAATGACCAGACTCCCATATTCTTCTTCATCTTTGATGAGACATCAAAAAATAATACTAAACATTGAATCGTTTATCTAGAGTCTCACTTGTTTACATTAAAAAACAGTGATTTCGTGAAAAGGGTATTTTTTTATGTGTTATTTTTAAGTGAAGGAAAATAATAGCAAAATGTGAATCCAAAATCCAATCCAAAATCCAATTTAAAGTTATAAGATTGAACACTGTAAAGTACTCATCAATTAAAGCATGATTGAAAACTATTATATGAACTCAAATTTGAAAATTATTCACTTTCAATTTCAATTCATTTGGCAAAAAAACTTTTTTCTAATATAAATTTCAGTTCATGATTTTCTACGATTTTCAATCATATTCGTCTGTGATTGAAAAATATTTCAAAATGCTTTTGTGGTATGGACCTTTTATGATAAAATTATTGCTTTTTTATCACCATATTTGGTCACATAAAAAAATGAGATACACATGCTATTCAACATTAATATCTTCACTATTTTTTTTTTTAAATCAAAGCTGTTTCTACGTTTGTTTTTTTAAAAGAATATGAATTTATTTTTTAAAATTCATTATGGGGTTGCATCTAAAGATAAAATTTTAGAACACGTTTTTTAACAGAATGCAAATATCATGAATCATGGCAAAATTTAAAGTGTTTATAATTCGCTCCAAGTACAAAACCACATAATACTTTGCACTAAATACAAATAGGGATTTTTACTTGAATTTCATAACCTTTTTTTAAATAATCACAAAAATGACGCCTTATAATTCAACCTTAAAACCATCAAATACGGTGATTATAATGGTCATTTATATATTTTATCTTATTAAATACAAAGTGCACTAAATACCTCTAGTATGTTTGCATTCGATTCTCCTCTACACTGTGAAATGTGTATTTACTCCTTCCCGATTTCACAATTTGTGCGGTTTCAATCAAGCTTATTAGATATCTACCAAAATATTATTGGTTACCAATTTCCCTTTGATATTGATAAACATCCGAAGAACATGTGGTCTACCGTCTACCAACTCATGTGCATGAAATATGATCACCCATGCAACTATACCCTTCTATCTGTAGTTTCCTAGAACTACGTCGGAGACGGGTAAACACGGGCTAAATGGCTCATGTGCAAAGCACCTAAATGTGGTCTTAAATTATTTTCCCCACAAATTGAGAAGAACGAATAATTTAACTATTTACTTTATAAATAAATAATATTATATCTTATTTCATTAATTGATTCTTCAGACAATTTGTGGTAACATCCATTTCTATCTATTTTGAATTTAAGTTTTACTTGGTATAAACCACTTTTTCTTAAAATCTATTGTAACACATGTTCCGATGCATTCCACGTCATTATCAAATACCGTAAGTATGTGTTTGAACATGAAACAGTTGTTACGGTATTTGAAAATGATGCGGAATGCATTGAAATACATGTCACAATAGATTTTGAGAAATAGAAGTATTTAGGTACTAAGTAAAACTTTTATTACCTTTTATTACCTACCCTATAATTTAATTTTATCTACCCTTTTTATCACTGTTTAAATTTATTAATTCAATTAATGTTAGCAGTAAATCGATAATAAACGGAAGTTAACATTTAAACTTTGTACGTAACTTTCAACATTGCTTCTAGACTATTATTTCTAATGGGTTTGGCATATTCAAACCAGCCATCGATTCGTTTTGTCAGGAAGTTAAATGCACTGAAGGAATAAAATTCATGTCACATTTTTCTAAATAGAAGAAAGGGTACAGTTATCTACACTACAACATTAAAATATATTTGGAATCGAGGCCTAGAAAATTAAAGAATACAAGTGGAAATTCTAAAGCGAAAAAATAATAGACTTTGAAGGCAAAAAAGCCGTCTCTGAACTGCAAGTAAACTGGGAAAAAAGAAAATAGGTAAGTGACTGGGTCAAAATTGTTTTTATCCCCATTCAAAAATAGAAATTAACAAGAAAATGCAAGAGTTCTCTGAGCATCTTTTCTTATCTCCTAAGCCAACAAGGTCATATTTTATTTAGTGAAAAATTAAAACACTTATTTAGCAATCTAATATCAGAATAACAAGTTATTTTATGTTTCACTACTAATAGGGTGTCTCATTGATTACAAAAAGGCATTTGATCGCATCAAGTGGAGATGCTTTTGGCAGGTCCTGCACACAGTTAATTGCCTCTGTATGGTATCTATACGTAAACAATGCTGCCATAGCAAGGGTTGATGGCTTTTTGTTACAGCCCTCAGTGATGTATAAAAGGGTCCGACAATGTGTATTGTCTCCCAATCTATTCAATATTAATGAAGAGTGTATGATGAGGAATATACTGGATATATGGGAAGTAGATTTGTCAATTAATGGTGAAAACAACAACAAAAAGTCAACACGAGATTTTCCGATGACACCTCACTGATTAAAAACAAAGACAAAATGGTAGACAACTTATCTTTAAAATTAAAGAAAAGAGTTTGGTACTGGTGAAACAAGCAAAAAGAGTACTAAAATACGTTTAAAATAGCCAATTTTTCAATCTCTAAACTTACAAAAATAAAATTAAACATCTCAACTTCAAAGAATACAAAAATCCGATTTATAAAACTTCTGATATTCATAGCCCTGTATGGTATCGAAACTTGAGAAGGATAGAAAAATTATTGTGCTTGATGAATTCGTAATTCGGTTTTGGCGTCGCATGCTTCTCGTTTCATGGAATGCGGCGAGACGAACTAATGTCTTCCGAACTCCGTAGGTACTAAAGAGAAATTTCCTAGGACATTCAGAAAATATTACTGCATGCATAGGACATTTAGCCAAAAGAAAAGGTAAAAAAAAACTACCAAGATAAATAAATGATTACTAAGATTGTAAAAGGAGGGTAAGAAGTGGAAATCCGACAAGGTGAACCGAGGCACGACTGTTGATGACAACATCCAATACAGTTATAATTTTTTTTTTCACCAAACCTCTTATATGTTTATAAAGTTTATGATTGTTCGTAGCTTAATCTATTTTTTTCTACTCCATCAATTATGTACAATTATGACTATTTAAAAATGTACTTAACATTCGTGCATGTGTAAAAAAAAATACTGTGTTTAAAAATAAAATCTATGTTTTTTTACAAATTCATGTAAAAGTACTTAAACATATGGAATTTGACCGCAACTAAGGGATCAATGAAAAAACGCCGCTAAGAAAACGAGTATGAAGCGCTAGGTAGTCAATGGATATAAACGTTTTACAAAGACTTAATCTTATCATTATTTTAAATTAAAGCAGCATGACTATTCTACAACGCCATCATTCTCATCCTTCTGCTGACAACAGCCATATAATTTATTGTAGGCCTTTTAGCAGAAATAATCTAACTATCTTCTTATTTTTTGATCGGAAAAATTTTATTCATTCTGATATTATTTATTGAAGCTGTATTAATTTTTTGAAATGAAAGGTTTTTTTTAAATAATTAAACACTTTTTCAACTACTTAATGAGTTTACTTTTACTTTTCACCTGTAGATCTGTTAGTTTTCGAAACTAGTAGTGTGTAATGAAATAAAACTCATTATTTATACAAGTGTTTAATTATTTAAAAAAAGTATTCATTCTTGATAGTTTTTTTTACTTAAACGATCAAATCTTTTGCAACACCTTATATTTCTTTCAAAATCTACCTTAAATAGTAAATTAAATAACAGTACATATTAATGAATGAAAATTGACTTTGTTAAATGGTTAAAGATAGAATGAGTTGAGTGTACACATGAGAATAAGAATAAGAAAGTAAATATTGTGGTATGTTAGGGGAGAAGGCATGCAAGAATATGGTGCATGTTGTAAGAACCAACACATTTCTTTAATATTTTATTTCGTTTGAAAAATTATGCTATTTTCCTTGAAATCTGATTGTTACATATTTCAAAGGAACGAAAGTACTTATACTCGTTTTTTAGTGAATGCATGTCAAATATAGAAGAAATATATTTATTATTTTTATCAGATAATTTCATATTATTTTCTTCATGAAAAATATTTCAAAATTTACTTTTGACGCTTGAAATAATTTCTTGATATGAATAACGATGTTTTTATAAAATTACGTTTTTAACAAATCGTAACTTATTTTTTTAATGATTCGTTGTATAAATATGGTTGACATTTTCATCAATATTGATATACACAAAATAAACATATGTACACAGCACCTACTTGTGTATATGAAAATTTTATCAAATGAAAATTTTATTATTTTATAAAATTTTATAAAGGACATAATCGCCGCAGTGGCCATTTTATTAATTTCTTACCATCAGTCAAAATGTCCGAGCAACAATCTAGATATACATATCTTGAAATTAATAAGCGTTAATAACAATTTATTTTTTATGAAGAAGTGAGCTGTAAATATTGTGGACATGTGAAGCGAATAGATAACGAGAAAATGTCGAAAAAATGTCGAAGAAAGTGTATTTGGCGAATGTAAACGGGAGAACAGAACGAAGATGGGCAAAGAAGACATGGCACGGCTAGATCAATCAGAACCAAAAATATGGTGATGTCAATAATCTAAGTAATCGGAGGGCATGTATGACTAGATCTATGGAGAGTGTATGTCAGGACAGGAGAGTATGGCGGTATATCAGAAAACGTTCCTGCAGGAAACGGCGTGATAGTAGTACTAAGTTGTAAAAATCAATTCTCGACCGAAGAGAGAAAAATTTAATTGATAGGATGTTTGATCTTTCTAGGATATGTATCTATTTCCGTAAGATGATTTACTGTTATGCAGTGCAAAATAAAAAGCAAAATATCTTGAATATTTTTTGCAGATACGTTGTTTATAAAATACAACATTATTTTTTTACTACTTTTTCATGGATACATTTTTTTCTGAAGCCGGTTTGGACAAGAACCTTGTCATCACTAGGGTTAAAGTAAATGTCCTGATGATTACAAAGTTCTTGTCGAAACCAGTTGGAGAAAAAAAGAAACAAAGTTGTTATATTTTGAAAAGTTTAAAAAGCAAAAGTTTAAACTACAAAATTTAAAAAAACTTTGTTTTAACCACTTCTGTATTATAAGCACACATTAACCTACTGGTTTCGACAAGAACCTTGTCATCATCATATGTTAAGTATTTGCGAAAAACATTCAAGAAAAGCAAAAGTTTATTCTAAAAACCGCATTGAGCAACGTGGTGTGGAAACATATCAACTTCCTCACCGAACCCGTATTGAAATGGTCCTGTTGTCCTACGGTTCCGTGTTTATCGATCGCATGCATTCTACAGTGACTCGGTGTTTACACCCTGTATGAGTCACAACAGGTTTATTGAATTGCGGCAGCCCTGTCGATAAAGGACGAATCCCACTAACGCCGCACGATCCTCAAACATGCCCCGTACAGCGTGACGCGACGCCACGCCGAACGTCGGGAGACATAACACCTGATGAAATAAAGCACGGAACTGAGAGCAATGTCACTTTCAGTGGGGAGAAAGCACATCTTTCAGTCTCTAGCGAGCTTTTGTTATGGTAGGTACATTGTTCATTCTCCACCGAGTTATAAGGTACTGTTCATGAATATGAAAAAATTATTTCTAAATTCAAATCGTTTTCAGTGTGTTCAAATACTTGTTCACATATCTAGGTTTCTCCACATAATAATTATTTTACAATTATAAAATCTCAAAATAGATGAAAAAGAATATGAAAGTCTACCCATGATTGACACGTGTAGAATGTGAATGTTACACGTGTTTAAAGTGATCACTTAACCAGCCTATGATAAGTCATAATCCCTGTAAATGCCAAGATTTCCATGTTCTTCTCCATCATTGTTGAGATGTCGAAATTATTTATAATTCTTTTTTTTTTTATTTGAAAACGAGTTTAAATGAATACTAAATTTTTCTCATGTAGTTTAACAAAATATGGAATGAATAAATACGAATAAAAACATAAAATATAGGCGTCCAATAAAAAAACAAAAGTGTTTTTAATGATTCGCAATTGAAATAAATAAAAAAAATTGTCACCAATGGTTCCAATGGAAAATATCACAACCTTAAAACTGCTCTTTTCTCAATAACAAAAAACTTCCTTTTTTTCTCAAGAGTAAGTTTTCAGATGTCTGTTAATAAATAATCAATTCAATATGAAAATACAAATGTGAAGTGTTAAATGATATCATCCAATATATTCTTTTATTATGCAACACAAATTTTAAACAACCTTACCTAGTATGCATGTTTATAAATGAAAAACTTAAACTTTTCTTCATGTTTCTGAGTTTAGTATTACTACAAAGGTGTGTTTTCTTTATTCAAATGAAAACGTCATATTTTTAACTCTCTTTGTGACCCTATTGTAGGGGTTCGTTCACCCCTTACGCCGAGAAATATTCCCATTGCATCTGTTTACATTTATCAAAGAAGTCTCGAGTATTTCTAAAGTCTCGTTAGCTTATCCCTAACGTCACGTTATCAGAGATAAGTCTGAAGAGAGACCAAGATGTCCTTATTTACGTAAAGTATTTAAAATATTTTCCTAGATATGCCTGTAACGTGTATTTTTACGATTTTACTAATTATCTCTTTTTTTTCAGTAAAACGTACTGGAATAAATATTTTTTGTACTTTTTACATGGTTTGGTATTTTAAATCTTTTGACTTGCGTTTATGTGTATATTACTTGTTTTCGACTTTGCCAAAACAATATTTATCATAAATCAATATTAATTAAACAGCTTAGATCAAATAATAAAACAAGTTTCCACTATATTTTGTTTTTATTTCAAGAAAAACTAATCATATTCGTTTAAATTTTCAGCACTTATTTCATAACTTTTGTATTTATTACTGGAAAATGTAAAATAGCAAATTTTATTGTCCCTTTTCATTGTATTTATTTATATTAATAAATTACTCGAATGTACTCAAATTATTTTCTTTTGACTTTTGCCTGTATTCTTTACATTTTTTTTGCATTTTATAATATACGTATGTTACTTTTTCAAAATATTATTCGGTTGATACAAAAATAAAATTATGTGTGGGTATACAATTTACATTAAATTTCAATTAAAAAACGACATTTTTTATTAAATTAAAAAAAAATTACTAGTCACCGTTCGGTAATTACAGAGTTATTATTTCTGTGCTTTAGGTGTCAGTCCAGGTTAATTATTATTACCTACAGGGTCATTATCATATTCTTCTTTTAACCCTTATTCTAACTCAATAATGTAAAAAACGCTGCATCAGATTGACGCCATATTTACTTGATTTTTATTTATATGTTTTATTGTATGAAGCCCAGGTGACCACTCCTGGGCTTCAGATACTGGTTGAAAGTTAACGTTCTCTTTTATAATCTATGTTACTCCCCTGGGAAGACAGTATGGTAACTACACGATAACAACAAAAGTCATATTATTTGCCACACACATTATTTACATACAACCGTATTTTGCAATTTTTTTTTTTTTAAATAATAATATAATTCACATGTGTAGTGAAATGGTTAGCGCGTTTGGCTACCATACTGAAGTTCCCAAGTTCCATTCCCATGGGGGAGGTCAAAATAAATACAATTGATTTTTACTCTCATGTTTATTTCGTATCATATTTTGTACATTAAAAGCTTTGATAACTTTGTGGTATGGTATTATAACACTCTCATTCATCGTTTACTTTGTATAATACCACTTTTATAAAAGTGGTATTGCACAAAGTATATGATGAATGATAATGTTAGTGTTATTCATATCACTCTTAACTGGTACAAGAAGCAGCGCAGGACTTAGCTTTCCTTCAGGCGATAAACGGTAAAGATGATGTTGTGTCGGTATAATGCAATGCCCTATGCACCATGAGGTGTAGATAACGGTATGAAAAAATAAGATAAATAATGATTTTTTATAATTCAAAAATAATTACAATATTGACCATGTTCTTCTATTGATACCATTCAAAATTTGCATTTATAATATTGTTAAAACTTACATTAAATTTTACACTAATAGAAAAGGTAAGGTCCTATTTTTTGCTACCATGGCAAGTGAATTATAAAAAGGCTTCTCAAAATAATAACTGCATAATTGTTCCATGATTACATTCCTTTGTTAAAATGTTGCTGCGTCGTGGTCTATAGAAATTCAAGTCTAAAGGCAAACTTATCGATTTGTAGAACCATTGGCTTCCCTTCCTGCGTCGCTCCTTCTACTCCACTGATAGTCCGCCCCATTTGAAGGGCTTGCATTTCCGGATACCTGCATAAGTCTTCACCCCTTGTATCGGACGTGCACCATTAATCAATATCATGGCTATCACATATTATCAAAGCACCCCCAAGCTGGAAGATGTCACATCACTTTTAAATTATATCACTCATTCTTTAAACGATCTATCGATTCTCTCTGTATATTGGGTGGACCGTAAAAATAAAATTTTGTTAATTTAAAATTCTTGTTTATAAGATTTTTATTTTATTATAAATGTATAATTATCTACAATATATCTATGTCTCTATGAGATGAAGTAAAACACTCTCCTTATCATCCACTATCCTTATCTTTGTGTAATACCACTTTTACAAACACTTTCGTCACTACCGGTTTAAGAAAATCATTTCATTAAAAGTGTTTGATTACCCTACCACAAAGTTATCAATGCTTTTAATATACAAATGTATCTTTGAGGTATTTTGTTTTACGAAAATTGCGCTTTGTATGTAAGTTTGACCGAATACTTACTGGAATTAACAACATTTTGAGTGTGTCCAAATAGTTGTTCACAAATCTGGATTATCTCCAATTATAGGAAATTATTTATCTTTTTTTTGACATCTTTACAAAGATGAAGAAGAATATGGAAATAAATGTCCAGACTTCCATATTATTCATCTTGTCAACACATGATATGATACTTACTGGAATATTTAGGGTGGTTCTACATGCACATCCTTATCACATTGTATCCCAGTTCACCCCCTTATGCTGTTGATCCTCGCTCTGCCTTTGTCTCACCGAATTTCCCCATCAGTATTTCTTATAAAAATTGGTTCTATTCATATCTTCGTGAATTCCACGTGAGTGTATTTCAGATACTCAACTTTTCCTCTCGATTAAGGATAGTAATTTTCAAATTTTCACTCCTCTACCAACATATATGGAAAGTACCTCTTCATTATTTTACTGTATCCAATCAGTTCCATATTCATGTACATATATAGCCACAGTTTTATATTCTCTGTTGTATTTCCCAAATATATGTTAATAAACATCCATATAGCTTGTCTATTGCATTAATAACCCAGTGTTCAGATAATTTCGTTGTTTATTTCAATTCTTATTTTACAAAACTGAACCAAAATATTTCGAAATAAAAATGAATCTGGCGTTTTAGTTTTTAATTAACGTTTGAGGATCAAAAGAGATTTTTTTTTCTAATTTAACATTTTATTGTTTTCAATTTTAAACCTCAACTTATTTTCTTTTAATTATACTGTTCTATAAGTAATTTTTTTTATTTAGAACCATTTTCGATTAATATTACCCTAGACTGTCGAAAAAACGCGGGACTTACCTTCCCTTCATGCAATTAAAGATCAAGATAATACAGCACTTAAAGTGCAGTGCCCTATCATCATTAAGTGAGAATAAGGGTTGGAAATAACAAATTTGGTCGTAGATAATTTTAAAAGTACCATAAGAATGTATTTATTTATCAGAATAAACTTTCACATCATGTATCAATAAACATAAATTTTAATTATATTTTTAAAAATTATTTACTGTATTTTTTTAGAAACATGAAACAGGAAACAGAATCCCGATTTTTTATTTTACTTTTTGCTTTGTTTGTATTTCACCCCAAACGCAAAGTTTACCGTGACTTCCTCTCGATAAAATTTAGAAGCACCGTTAAATAAAATGCGAGTGTTACGGGGAATCACTTCAAAATCAGAAAAGAATATAAATTCATTACTACCAGAAAATGGTAAAAGGTATCTCTTGTTTGCAGACGCGATGCCTTTAGGGAAGAATATATAAATGGCTCCCGCGCCTTTATCTGTCGACTTGTTTTTGTTTATTACGAGTAGATATTATGAGAATATTCATGAAAAACACCATCTGCCTTTTCTTTTCGATATTATATTTAACGCTTGGTATCGAACAACATGATTTTTTGTAGAAAACGAATATTGATAACTTGTATTATAAGCGAATATATAAAAGATTATTATGTTTTGCAAAAAAGATACGTATTTATGTTAGAAAATTCGTATAATGGTGTATTATGATTATATTAATAAAAAAAATTAATATTTTTTTCTATCCTATATAGAAAAGTGATTGTATTTTTATGAACTTATTATTCAAGAAAAATATTTGTGAACATAAATACTCGTATTTTATTTAATGAATATTTATTAAAATTACAAAGTCTGAGCGGTTCATTATTTAAAAAGCTATTAAATTGTGGTATAATAGATTTGAACCCAAAAACTCTCACTCAGAGTCCGCGATACCCACTACGGGACCACAACTCAAATATCATTATTTGACTATTATTCATTATTTGACTATTACAGTGTGAAATTACCGTTTTGTGAGCAAAAAACAGTAATTTCTAATTAAGTTTTAGTTTATTTGTAAAAATTATTCTTAATATTACTTTGGCATATTTAGATTATTTTACATTTTATTTCTATTTTTTCCTTTTATTCAAGGCATTTTTTTACACCGTAACTGGCGACGCTCTTACGTACATGAAAATTTGTAAAAAAAAAACAGTTTTATATTTTATTTTGATTACATTAAATTATTTTGTTAAATGAATTTATCACATTACAATTGTTTTAATGACAATCTTATATCTACCATAATATACTTTAATATTAGAAAAATATAACGAAGACGTATCGTATTGTATAAAAATCACAATAATCTGACTTTGGATAAAGTGTGATGGAAACTACTGCGTAAACAAAACCTATACTATTTTATTTTAAATATTTATGTTTACGTACAAACACTCGTATGGTATATAAATCATATAACCTCCTTTATCATGATGAGGTCACTTGCTCAATTTCCAATTACGTCGATAAAACAATAGATGTTTATAAAAAAAACCATGATGCGTAAAAGTTATCTGTTATCTTCATTGTAAATATCAAGCAAGATATCACTGTGGCCACAAATTTAATTCAATATATTCAATGGGATGAGAGTAAAGAAAAAAGGAATAAGAAGGATATATTATGAAATATATAAACTCCAATCAGATGAATCAATACATTCTAATTCATGGCTTTTGTTATTTTCCTTAAGCCTGTTTAAAAGATATTATTATTTACAATCAAAACGAAACTCTAAAAATACTTGTGTCTGAAATGAATATGAAAAATCCTTAATTGATATTTGAGTATAGTAAAACTTTTACACTAAAAAAGTTACATGGACTTCGAAAAGAAAATTCTACTAGCGCATGCAATAAAACTATTTACTTGAAGAAATACAAAAATGGTACCAGCCGAAACGTACATGACCATATTCTCCATTATTTTACTTTGGCAATAGTTTTTTCAACATTTCATAAAATTGAATACTTGCGTGTTCGGAAATAATGCTATTAAGTATGCAAATTCAGTTTTCTAATACGCTTGTGATTTTCAAGCATTTTGCTAACCATAGTAAATTTTCTGAAAACAAATTCGTAAATTTTCTGAAAACACGTGTTTAGCAATTGTCACATTTTTAATTTGGTTCAAAAGAGTTATTATAATGACCATGTGCATGCTTTAACGCGAATACTTAAGAAAATGTGTTGCCTCCGCAAGGTTGTATTAATACGTGTGCACTACATTACATGACATTTTCAAATAGTTTTCTATAGAAAGTCTTTTGATATATATTCAGAGGATATTTAATATATTTTTTTTACATTTTTCTACATGTTTATCAGGAGACCCAATTCTACCCTATACTTCTTCAAAGGTATTTTTTTTATTAAGATAACCCACAACTGTCCTTTTTATCATAACGGTAGAAATAAGGATGTGAATGTATAAAATATAATACTTCTATGCTTAAACGTACTTAATAAATGACAAATTTTACAGGTAGGCTCATTTATTGTTTCTTTTTAAAAATGCCTTTACTCGTTTAGAACTGATTTTGACTATCACAAACAAAATGTATCATTCCAATAAATAAAAAGGAATAAAAGAAGAGATAGATAGTGAAAAATATCATTCTCATTAATTTAACTGAATTGAAGAAATATAAAATAAATATTTCGATCTACTGTAATGAAATCATATTGAAATTTGGTGAATAAAGATAATTGTAACCTTTAACTTTAAAATATGGATCATATGCATATTTTGTTATCTTATTTCACATATTCAATATTACAGGTAAGACTTCCTTTTTAAAAGAATATTTTATATTCCAGTACGAAAAATGATTCAATTCACCAGTAAGCATGTAAATATGTCGCGTATCTATTACAAGAAAAACTTTTTCAGTTACTATTTTTAGCCTTTGTACGGCAGAATATGGCCAATACTGTACAAAAGACTAATGTATAAATCGACTATAAAGTATAATATGTATATGTAAAATAAAGTCTGGTGACCCTTTTCCAGTTTTGTCATTAAGGGTAAGTATACCGCTTGATAATTGCGTAAAAAAGTCAACTGTAAATGTGCGATCATTATAATTGAAATACAAAAAACAACGGAAATTGGTTTTGGTCCCAATTAAATAATAAAAATTCCAAAAAGGTAAAAAAAAAATTTGTAAATAGTGATTTTTCCAAAACACGATATTTTTTTCTGATTTCCTAAAAACAATATCAATCGTGTTTACTCATTTCTCCTTCTCTCTGAAATCATACAATTTATTAAATATGAAAATAATAATGTTTTTATGACAAAATTATCAAATTTCGATGCGTCGTTTTTATTTTTAAGAATTCTTCGGAAACATATAACTTTATCAACCATAATCAGTAAGAGCGAAAACACATAAAGTAAATCGTTCGCAAAGTTTCTGAAACCATATAAAACATATCCCATTAAATCAACAAAGTTCTCCGGAGTTGTTTCATCTGTTAACTTTAGTGTAATTTCTTTTTATTTTCAAGAGAATAATCCCCTAACAACGTCAGGTAAACAAACTACACACGGAAGGTTGTGTTACCAACTAGACCATTTAAAAGCGCCCCCAGTTTTCGATCTCCGCTACAAATCCTCCCCGGCCACCTTTGCGCCCGCACAAGTTTCGCCTTCCCAGCTGTACCGGTCCGCCGAAGGGACGCGGGAGAAACTTGCAGTCGGCCCGCTGCGGCTTTCCGGGGACTTTGACGTACGATCGTATTTTGTTCCCGCACCGAATCGCTCGGGAAACTTTTGTAATTGGAATCGTGGAGAATGGCGGTAAACATGACCATCGATACGGGGCCAGTGTTCCGCTCCCACGGAGACTGGGAACTAGTGTTTCGAGGGGATTAAAAGTCCGCGCATACGAACGGCCCGAGGGTCATTCATAATCCACACCTCTTACGCAAGCATCTCGACTAACTGCATACAGCGTGCGTTTTATGTTCCAATCCGATTATTTAGCCGCCATTTTGATTTAGCTATGGTTAATGAGCTTTTTTTATTATTTTTTTCAATTATGAAATAACCCGCAAAGCTTCTACTTGTAGACGCTTATCTGCAGGTAGGATAGTAACGATAAGGAAGGTTAATATGAAAAATTCAACGCAAACACCTAGACTATTTGAAAATAAAATTTCTTGAATTTATTTTGCGCGTAGCGGGAATCGAACCCACTAAACCAGTTTTGCAGTCCGGCGTCTACACAACTACGCCACGACACCTGGCTAATCATAAAAGGCAAAATACAGGGTCGATGAGGTGTGGGCAGAAGACAAATTTTCTGACTCCGGAATATACGAGATTGGACTGGGTTCAAGACCTTCGAGGCACTGTTTAAAGCTGCCCAATACAAGGATAATTACTCTCAAGTGATAGTCAAAGTCACGAGGACCAGACATGACACGCACAGTAAAAGTAAAGAAAAATGAGTTAGTATTTGACAGTCGCAACAACGTGTTGAAGTTATAAAAAAAAAAAAAACGATTGTGAATACGCAAATTAAGTGCTTTGATTTTTTGGTATTAATCATGTGCCAAGCAAGTTACATTTCAACGCGTGATGCATTAATTTAAAATTTATCATACGCTATGAAATAAAACAATGTCTTGATGATAAAATAGCTTCTGTACACTAGAAAAGATTGATGTAATGAGGCAGAGTATTGATGTACCTGTTATTGACACTCTTCATGAGAATTGGCAATGTTTACATAATTTTTATTAAAATATTAATATTTCAATTTAAGTATTTTATCACATAAAATTCAGTTTACACTAGATCTATGGGAAAATGATGATAAACATTGGAGAGATTGGAGTGCTCGTGTTTCACGGGTCGATATAGACGACTACCATTTTTGGCAAAAAATCAACACGAGCGGCGTTGCACATTTCGACTTGGCTGCCTTTGTTAATTAACTAAATAGCCACATATTGGGGTAATGAAAATCCCCAATTGATACACCAACGTCCATTATACCCCGTAGAGTGACTTTATGGTGCACAATTTGGGCCGGCGGTAGCATTGGCCAATTTTTTGAATTTGAGACATGGTTCAATTAAACTTATAGTATATAAAGTTCTAACCAGACGGTGCGGTGCCACATTCCACATACATAGTTCATGCGGCAGTTCAAATTTTTCGAGAAAATTTTCCTAGTCAAAAATTGTCAAAATGTTGTGATAACAATTGGCCCATACTAGTTGGTTAGGTTAAATTAGTTCACTGTTCTGTACTCTTTTCGTTTATTTCCTTAATCACACAAATATTGTGTATTATTATATGTATATTACATACTCTCTCTTACCCCATCTCATACCCTTGAACATCTTACAATGGTGGCTCTCTCTCTTCCTTATATATAACTAAAAAACTAACTAACCAACAAACCATCACTCTGCTTACCCCCAGGAGTAGGCAGAAAAAATAGTACGCCGCACTAATCTATCTTTGCGCACAATCTTCACCTCTTCCACATTCATACATCTTTTCATACATACACGCCGATTATTCAAACTCCTGACCTGACCAATTAGGATGATCAAGCATTTGAAATACTTGATTATCCCATGTTTTCCTCGGTCCTATTCTACTGCTATTACCAACCACAATCGTCTAAATACCCATTCTTAAATAAATGTGTTTAACTACCCTTTCTTTACTCATTCGGTATCGTTTCATTATAATTTCTTCCTTCCTTAGACCCGTGAGCACCGTTCAAGACCGACCGGCTTTTTTCGTTATTAAAGTCGATTGGTTTTCAGCCGTGAATGACATTTTCCAGCATTTCTCATACCCAGCTGGTGGTTCCTGTGTATACACAAAAGGGCGCAACGCGAGAAGTATTACATATTGTCCTATAAGCGAGGAAACTCACTTGCAGCATACTCCATTTGATCACACGTCACGTTCAGCGTTATTAATTTCTGCGACAGATTCAATATCCAAGTACGCTGGTCACAATGCTCCCAACATTGTAAATGTTACCATTTATAATCGCAATAACATTGGTGTTTGATTTAATACTGGTCTAGTAATAATAGTTATAGAGATGTGAATGTAAATTAATTTTATTTGTGATTATCCCCAAAAATCTAAGAAATCTTAACGTCATAGGTGTGAGTTTTGTCATTAGATTCGAATACAGATTTTTATGAAGGGAGCTAATTTTTATATATATAATATGTGTGACTAAAATGAAGTATTTTTATCCAAGTTCGGTAAAAGTTAATATTTATATATAAATATATATATATATATATATATATATATATATATATATATATATATATATATATATATATATATATATATATATATATATATATATATATATATATATATATATATATATATATATATATATATATATATATATATATATATATATATATATATATATATATATATATATATATATATATATATATATATATATATATATGTATATATATATATAATTAATAGCTTAAAGAGTACGTTAATGATTGAATCATTTTAAATATGATGTGATTCAGTGTTATAGACACCTTTAATTATTACTTGGTAAATACCACTATTTCTTACCACTGTTAAAATCTACAGTGACACGTATTTCAATACATTTTGCACCATTTTCAAACGCCATACGGTTGTTAAAAATAGGACAGAATGCATCGAAGCACGTGTTATTATAGGTTATAAGTAACAGTGGTATTTAACAAGTAAAACTTAAATTAAAAATAATTATTATGTAATTTGGTATTATAAAAACCTTTACAACATTTTGAGTGTGTCCAAATACTTGTTCACAAAATCTGGATTATCACCAATTACAGGAGTTATTTTCATATATTTTTTTGACATCTCATCAAAGATGAAGAAGAATATGGAATTCTGGGCATTTACGGGGCTGACGACCGTCATAGGCTGGTTTAAGTGATCACTATACACACGTGTAACATTCACCAATTCTACCCATTATTGACAACCACACTACTCAAATTCTTGGAAGTTCTATATATATGAACCAATTTTGAAACCTTGTTCTTGAATCACTAGAACTTCACTATATATATAGAACATCCAAGAATTTGAGTAGTGTGGTCGTCAATAATGGGTAGAATTGGTGAATGTTACACGTGTGTAAAGTGATCACTTAAACCAGCCTATGACGGTCGTCAGCCCCGTAAATGCCCAGACTTCCATATTCTTCTTCATCTTTGATGAGATGTCAAAAAATTATAAAAAAACCTTTGATTTTTAGTTATTTAACAAGAAAATATCACTTTTCTATTTGATATTGTGAAATAATTGTATTAACATTTTTGATATTGTTTAAAATAAGCTCTGATTCCATTAATTAAATTCCATCGAATCTTCAAAGCGAACGCTTGACTTCCTTTGTAAGCAAAACACCTCATTCGAGGTACATAAAAAGCCCGTTTCGAGCTCAGGCCCTAGTTTACCCGCTAAGCATTCCCCTTTTGGGCCGCGTGAAGCGCTCGTTATAATTGCGTTATATCGCGATTGTAAGAGAGGAGTCTCGGTGGGGGCTGAGGACTGAACGAGATCGCGGGAAGGTAAGGCAAATGGAGTAATTCCTTCATTTCACGGTGGCAACACTCAAAACATGGTGCGGCAGATACATACATTTATTACACCCATTGTTGCAATAAATTCACATTAATTTTAATGATCATTTTTACGGCTGGATAACATTTTCCATGAATTTCGAGAAGATTTTCGTTTTTGTGTAATAGTTATTTTTTTACAACACATTATTCTTATTTTATGAGAACTCATTATTTTTTATGACAACGGCTAATAAATATTACTCACATCTTACTTTATCAAATGTAACACGTTTTTATATCTAGATGATTAACTCCAACGGAATGCCCGCTCGAATAAATTTACTTTCAATATAGGTAGATAACCTTTATTTTAATCGCGTGAAATATAAATTTTCTTTGCCAAATAATTGTTACGTATTTAAATAGTGTTAAACATTTCACCGGCGTCGTTTATAAGGCGATCTAACGAGTTGTAAAACCACCGCTTTTCTCGTGCGGTAAATAATATCCGCGTTGTTTAAAACACCGACGAAAAATTAAAAATGTAACGACCGGCTAAATATTGCCCCGTTAATAACGAGAAACTCCGTCGGCAAGCGGCGGTGGAGTTTTAATAAAGCATAGTAGTCGGCCAATCAAGTTTATTAATGGCGGGTTTGCTCGGCGCTTAACACTTCGCAGGTCAGCGCTAGCTACCACCTCAGGAGATCGGCGGGTACGTAAAGGTTAATCTCCAGTAAACATTCGGGTTAGCCGGAAATCTGCTAGTTAATCAAAACCCGCCCGCCTAAGTCAACAGTGAGCATGTTCGTCGGAATACATATTTTTTCCTTTCTTCCCCGACGTAGGGAATGATTGATATTCTACTTAATTTTCATTTGCGTGTTCCTACACGGCGCTGCGGGCGCGGCGCTGCTCTGGCGCGGCGCTGGGGCGGCGCTGGCGCTGGGGCGGCGCGCGGCGGCGGCGGCGGCAGGGCGGAAGTACGAGCGCGCCATTATGTTTTTTTTCCTGCTTCTCCCATG
>NW_028281127.1:112500-165000 GCF_059751285.1 Brachycentrus maculatus
TATGTTTGATGGGATACGGATGACGTAAGTGAAGGAACTTAGTGTGTATCACTTCTGTGACAACTTTTGCACTTTTACATTGAAAAAAAAGAGTAATAGGATTTTTTTTAAAGGAATAACCCGCAAAGCGTCTTTTTTAGATGTCTGTCTGCAGGTAGAATAGTCAGGATAGGGAAAGTAAATGTAAAAAATACATCACAAACACCAAGACCAATTGAAAACAAATCTTTTTAAAATCATTTTGTAATTGGCGTGAATCGAACCCGTGACCCCAGTTTCGCAGTCAAGCTTCTACCCAACTACGCCACTGCGTATATCATTATCAGCAATGTTTACTTAATTCGGGTTGCATACCCACACTAGTATAAGCATATGTAAGTTGGACAAACTGAGGTGTTCGAATGCCTTTAGAAAAAATAAACATAAAGTAAACCAGTATAATTAATAAATAAATGAAATAATACAAAATACGTTATATTTACTTTGTATCACTGAATACTTTCATCTCTCTGAAATACTAACATTGAACAAAAAATATTATTTACCATATTATTTTATTAACGTAAGATTTTACGTTACTTTTTGTTATATAAGTCAAGTCATTATTTATTATTATTATACCTGCATAATTAAATAATTTTTTGTTCCTTTTTAATTAAAGATTATTTAAGTACTAAAAAGTAAGCGAATTAATGGTACCACTTTTCTTTTTTTAAATAATAATTGAAAATAAAAGTCTTCATTTTTATTTATTCATTTATCTGCTTGTTTGTTTATGACTCCGGTTTTGTCTGTGTATTAATAGCTTTCATGTTGTTAAAAGTACAAAAAAAAAAACAAATGAAAAATTAAATGGCCCGACAGTGGAGCACACATGATATGCGAAAAGGTTCAATCGTCCCGAAAGAAAAAGCAAATATTGGTGCAATGCAAATGAATAAACTGTGGAAGAGTTATCCATACAAGTCTAACAAATCACTTTATTGTTTTGATATTACTACATTTCACTAAATTTGACTATTTCTAGCTTTGCTCTTTTTATAGTTTCTCAGAAAAGTTTTCAATAATTTGAAAAACTATCCGTTTACATTTCGACATCTCAACATAGATAAAAAAAAAGAAAATGAAATCTTAGTATTAACAGGGCTTATAAACTGTAATAGGCTGGCTAAGTGATCACTTTACACGCTTGTAATGTTCACCGTTCTACCCATGATTGATAACCATACTTTTTTTTTGTAACTCTTACATATATCATAAATCTCATGGCACTTTACGTGTGAGTCTAGAGCCATCTATAATTGGTTTCAGTAAGCAGTAAACAAGGATAAAATGAATGAACAAGAATTTGGACACATAAATGTTATGAATCTTTCATTCATTTACATAAATCAATATATACAATACTTATTGTCTTACTTCGAGTACGTAAATGTTTTTAAATTATGATCTTTCATGTATACAAGAATCGATTGGTTTTTTTTTTAATTTGATAAACATTATCAGAATTATAAAAAAATGTTTGTTACAAAAATCCTGTTATTATGAATTTCCAAACAGAGACGTAGTTATTTTATGATAATGGAATATGGCACCTCGCCAATTTACAGTCGTATATTGCAAAAATTCTCATTTCATATTTGTATGTGGATAAGAGATTTTTTTCAAAAACCACTCCTTGTAAGATTGTTTACAAAATGTCAAATAATTTGAAACGTAACATAGGCTTACATGTAAGTATTATAGTTGAAGCAGTCATGAAGATTTAATTGGAATCAGATCGTAAACAATGATTTCCACAACTTTAAACGAACGATGTCAACTAAATTTTACGATAGAAATAAATATTAACAACCCTATATCCCGTTGTTCGTAGTGGCTGCACAGCGCTCCGCGCTCTCCATCGATCAGGGCTTCCATCGTTCTATTCCAGGATTAGCCCGAGCGCTGTTTTTCAAAGTTCACTTTGCTGTTTTTATTCCATTACGTGCGGGCCGGAAGTGGCACCGTGTACTGTAACATTGCAGTGACGTCACATCCGGAAGTCGGTGCTCAGCTGATCGATGTTGCCAGTTCGCTTCCATTAGCGGGCGACTTTTTCAACTTCCGCCAGGAAGAAAATGACTCGCAGATTCAGCGGCCGTACTCCCCGTCTATTGGCAGGATGTGAGACTGGAGAGAAAAATTCAGTCAACATTTATTTATTATTTTATTCGAATTCAAACGTGAAATAAAAATGAGCTATTTGATTTTTTTTTCAAAAAATGATCATCAGGAATCAAGTTAGTCAGATTTAATGACGTATATACTACCTTAAATCTTAAATACTAAATTAATGAATAACGCGCCAAATAACAAAGATATACATTTTTAAAGTATTTTATCATAAATTTATGAAGGAACATAAAAATATAATTACTTCTTTATTAACACCATATATATATATATATATATATATATATATATATATATATATATATATATACATATATATAGTAGAAGAGGATATATAATAAAAAATAATAAATTTCGATAATTTATATAGCGCCATTTTCGTAAAATACTATTTCAAGGGCGCTTCACTGTGAATGAATTGGGGAATAAAGTCTGTTATGGAATGACCTATTTTAAAAAATCTATACACGTATATAATTTCACAAAATTCAATTCCCCAGAATACGGTTTAAATAAAATAGAAGTCAATGATATAACAAGAATTATAACTAAACTTTTAAAATTAAAACTATTAAATAAATGAATTTTTAAATGTAACCGGATTGACACCGAAGTCCAGATCCTGTATGGAGTTTACAACACGACACAAACGAGACAGCAGTATTACAAAAAATAATTTGTTTTATGGAAATCTAGAAAGAACTTTTAATTTTGTCTACTGATGAGAATATTAAATTTGATTTGATTTTGTGATTTAGAGATACATCTGTATGTTCATTTGACATTTTGAATCTTTTCACGTTTTTCAATACAATATTGTTTTTAATTAAATATTTTCATTTTGAATTTGCGGATCCAATTAAATCTTGTTTTGTTATTTATTTAAACATCTTAATTAATACATTTTTTGCACTACAGTATATTTATACGAAATCTACTTTAACAGTCAGTTTATTTTTAGGGTATATGTACATGTATATCAACGTTTGCAGTGCATATTTTTCTTCCAAGTTCAAAGCATAACTTACAACATAACGTCGTGAACTTTTTACGATCCTGAGGGATATGTCGTGTGGGACTTCTAGGATTGAAAAGTTTCATTTTATTCTTTACATCTGAACCCCTAGAATTTTTTTTATATTAAACGTATAAATGGACAAACATATTTCAACTTGAAAATGTTTGCATTATTTTTTTTAAATCTCAACATAGTTGAAGAACAACAAAGAAGTATGGGCATTTACAGGGCTTACAATCATCATATACTAGTTTAAGTGATCACTTTACAAACGTGTAACATTCACCATGTACAATTAATTCAATTACATTAAAAAATAACTCCTAATTAGAGATAATCCAGATTTGTGGACAAGTATTTGGACACACTCAAAATGTTGCAAATGTATGAATATAAAATTTTCCTTTTCTTCCAAAAACGTGTACGTATACGTATTATCGGTATGCGGGCATGATGTGTGAATGTTTATGCAAGCCCGAGTGCATTAGATACTGCTGGTTTTATCTTTTTCCTTCTCTATTTTCTTTCCCATAATGTATCAATGTCGTTTACTGTGAGATCCGTCATTAATGTCATGCGTTTGCCACTGTTTTATTCGAGGAACTTAAGCACATGATCTCTTCACCTGAATATATAATTTACGATCAAATTATTGATTATCCTGACAATTCGATGGGATATTCTATTCACTACTGGGTGCGGATGGGGTCAATGACTAATCTAACTAAAGATACATGTAAACATTCCTTACTTGCATTTAATGATCACTCACACTTATTGCTATACGATCGATATTTAAAAATGAACACCAACTACAACCACATTTTCTCTACGATAACAATCAAATCATTATCCCTCTAGTCGTCAATAGCGAGGAGACAGTGCATGTTGTACAGGTTTTGTTGCGGCACCTTCCTCTGGCGCCAATCTGTATTTATGACAATAGTGAGGTTTTTTTTTATTATATAATTTGTGAATGATCAGATTGATATGAAACAAAAAAAAATACTTTACTATTCGGTATCTTTTCAGCACTTTCACACAAAAAATAATCTTGAATTTTTATGTTAGGTAATGAAATTTATCCAAATACTCAATAGTGGGTTTTCTATCACCTTAATTTTAATCGGTATTATATTTTAAACTTAATAAGTAATTGATATCTGTCTTGCAAATATTACAAATATTAATATATATATATATATATATATATATATATATATATATATACATATATATATATATATATAAATATATATATATATATATATATATATATATATATATATATATATATATATATATATATATATATATATATATATATATATATATATATATATATATATATATATATATATATATATATATATATATATATATATATATATATATATATATATATATATATATATATATATATATATATATATATATATATATATATATATATATATATATATATATATATATATATATATATATATATTTATATATATATATATATAAATAAATATATATATATATATATGTATATATATATATATATATATATATATATATATATATATATATATATATATATATATATATATATATATATATATCCACAAATATTGTTCTCTTGAAAGTTCAACTCATACACCCCATATATTCGTTACAAAAATATATAAATGTTCAATAATTTGAAAGAAAAAATATACAGTAACTATTTTTAAGTTCAGGGGAACCTTTTCTTAAGTATTTCGTAAGACTCCACAACAAAAAATTATGTATTATTTTTTTTACTACTACAATACGTTTGCAATACATTTTATACCAATGTTAACAATTATCTCTCTTTTTCAATCTTAAATTGGTTGAACTTTATACGAGTAACCACAAATCCATTATTCTTTACGCTTTATTCTAACTCACAAATAAAGCACTCAAAAAATAAAAAAAAGGAATAAAAAATTAAAATCGTCTTATTTGCACTTCGCTTCATTTAAACGGACCGAATCAGGCATAAATTACGTTTTATAGGGTTTAGAAGAATATTGAAGGCGTCTGGAAGTGTCCCGAGTCCTTATGCCGCATCACGCACCGGCTCCAATAAAACCTTGCAAACCTTAACGACTGTCTGTGCAAACCCACGTGCGATATCAACCGGTATTACAACGTCGCCCTCAAACTGTTTCGTCTGTGAAATAAATTGACAAAATAATCAAACTAAAATGTTTCTTTTTAAAAACGAGGTAACCATAATTATTACATGTTTCGAAAGTAACATAACCTTGCATCTACGGATGTAAGTGTTAACACCAAAAGGGTTGAGTTCTGATTTAGGTAATTGAGTTATAAAAAGCAATAGAAATAGGTGGTCCGTTCATCCACTCATAAGTATGTTTAGGCTATAAATGTTATAAAGTTGAAGCCTAAGAATTAGGGCCATGATAAGCAATGTTGCGTAAGCCGTACCTAAATTTCAGAGTCACTTGGCCGTTACGTAATTCAAAAGGTTAGATAGCGAGGAGAGAGAAGTTGCAATGGATATATAGAAACAAAATATGAGGTATTTAAAATATAGTTTTTTTAATACAAATGAGTATAATTATATTCTAGGATAGTCATAAGATATTGAGGTCCAATTTGCAAAAAGTTGCGATATTTTTAATTATTCTATCCTGTGCACTAGAGAGTCCGCATTTTCTTTCCAATTCATCAAGCCATCTCAAATAATCCTGATATTTCCAGACAGAATGTAATATTTATACAAAAATACGAAAAAATACTTTACTTTTTGTTTAATTGTATATTAATGTATATTTTTTCCCAATTTTAATTAAAAGTAACAAATAAAATTGTTCTCTGCGCGTTTGAACTGATACAATGTATTTAATTGGAAAGCGTTACCATGTATAAATTTTAACACGAGACTCATATTTCCTGCGTGACAAAATGTAGTTTCAGGCGCTTTACTTTCATAAAACTAATTGTTTTAATCAATACCTGTGTTAACATGTATACGAATAAATGTGTCAATTTATTGTAAATCATATTTAAACAAAATAATATGCTCTACCTCCCACTTAAACCAAACTTAACTTAATATTTTCAATAGAGTTCTAAAGAAATGTTTTGAAAGAATGTTGCACAATATATTAATGGAATGTAAATTTTATCTTGTATTTCGGTTTAGTAAAGTACGAAAAAGCTTTTTTTTGTAGTTAAATACAAAATTTCAAAATGAATTTGAAAATGCCTGTTTTATTAACATTTCGATACAAAACTTTTAAAAATATGCATTTTAGGAAAGTTGTAAAATACTGATTTTTTACTGCTTTGTTCCGCCTACCAAATAAAGTTTCAGAATTATCGCACCAAACAAAACAAGATGGCGGAAACTTTGAGTATGATATTTGACAACTATTTTTTTAAACTGATATTTATTTAAGGAATCTTAATTATTATTAATATCTGTGTATTAATTAAACATTTTTTTTAGATTTCAAAAAGTGTTTTTTTTGTTTTGTACGGAGTATTGTTTATATTTAAATGTTGAATACAAGATTTATTTTGAATTAAAATTTTTTCTACGAAAAATATCTCACAATTTTTATCTAGTCTCTGTTTTTTTACGTTATTTCAGAGGAAATTCGTTTATTTTTAAACGTGAAATAATCACATAATTATGATCTGAAGAGTACGCAATATAAGCTGTTATTTTTTAAATTTATCTTGCATTTATATGCAAACGGGTTATTTTAATATTCAAATGTTCATAATGTTTTGTCGCGTATGAAATGCATAGAATCTCTGTTCTATCGTTTTGTAAAGTAATAATTTTTTAAACGTATTTATGTTCTAGGAACAGATTTATTTAACAAACAAAAATATTTATCTTATCATACACTGCAATATTTACCCTACGGATAATATATAAATAAACAAAAATAAACAAAACAAAATTTATATATAAATAAAAGGTATTTCAACTTTAGAATAACCGTCAATCGTTTTACCAATGAAGGTAGAAGTTTGAGCGTCGCGGAGTTTACGGCCTGGCATTTGGCGTGCAATGTAGGTGTTTAATAATAAATAGAATGGTGAAGGTTACACAAGTGTAAAAAGTGATCACTTAAGCTATCCAAATGCCAGGTCATAAACTCTGGAATGCTTAGACTTCCATCTTCTTTCGTATATAAACGAAATATGTATCCTTTTTCCCAAGTTGAGTTACCTGTAACATATAAAGCTTTTTATTTGGAAATATAGTATGTATTTTTAACTATTTAAATAGAATATGATTTGTTTTGAACAAATATCTAAATGAATTGTTTAATATATGTTAATTACAGAATTAGATACTTAACAGCAAATACGAGTATTATATTTACATATTCTTATATTTACTATTTATATGTTAATTACAGAATTAGATACTTAACAGCAAATTTTATATTTGCATATTCTCGGTTTAAAAACATATGGTAAAGTTGAGAATTATATTATTAAATCGTGTTATCTTTTACCGTTAAAGAAACTTTGTTTTCGTAGAAAGGGGTGAATACGGTTTACGGTTAGGGAGGGTTGGTCCCTTCTTCACGATTTCAATTCCAATGTACCAAATCTTGAGATGTGGCGTGCGAGGTATATTTTGTGTATTGATAAAGAAAACACTCACCGCAACCATAATTAATTAGTACCGTACATTCGTTGAGATTCGTGTATTAAACGTACGAAATCACATTTTGGTTTGAGGTAGAATTTAGCTTTTCTCTTTGATGAAGTTAACTCTAAGAAAATTTATTAAATAAGTAACATACTCGGAGCGCTGAGATAATATTATTTACACGAGTGTAAAATTATATATTTGCAGAATAATATTTGGTAGAATAAAGACTAATTAAAACACTGTAGGTGGGTAAAAAATTATCAAATAAAATCTAGGAAGAGAAAGTTAGACGGAGTATTTCAAGTCTGAAGTAACTAAAAAAAACGGAGTGATCAAGTATTTCAAATATTTTAAAATGGTCAAGTTAGGAGTTCGAATAATTAGCGGGTATGTATGAGGAGATGCATGAATATGGATGAGGCGAAGATTGTTTGAGAATACAGATTGGCGTGGCATTCTAATCTCTCTGCCTACTCCAGAGAGGAAGCGGCGTGATGGTTAGTTGGTTAATTAGTTAGTTCAACTAAAAAGTAAATTATGTCATTCGATTGAGAAAGAAAAAAATTAACATCTAAATGATTCATAGTAACCTTCCACATCGACCTGCATTTTCAGTTTGAACAAAATCGACTCTTACAGTACAAGCGTTTCCATCAGAGTTGACATAACAAACACAAACTCAGGTGTTGGATTGTATATTCATATAAACCCGAGGGACGGGGTATCGTGAGTGTCTTACACTTCGAATACAAACGTTACGTTTGAGTCAACTCTGATGGAAACAAATGTGGTATAGATGTCCCAACTTGAAAATAAACATTTATCTTCTTTTTATATGAATAAAGATGAATGTCTGAGCATTTCAGGGTTTACGACCTGGCAATTCGCTAACTTGAGGTGATCACTTTATACATTTGAGTAACGTTCACCATTCTGCCCACTATTGAACATTCATTTTTGAGACTTGTATATACATACTTGTATATGGTGATTTTGGATCCCTTTCACACGTGGTTAATGATTTAATAGATTTGAAAGTATATATAGCTTACTTTATTTAAATAAAGTCCTAGGATGCTCAGACTTCCATCTTCCTACACGTAAATCAAAAGAATATATAGTTTTTAAACCTATATATGTTTCATTTCAAGGTTTTACACCTAAAATATTAATATGTCATCCATAAGGTGAATCCAGTGTCTGATAAATAATAATAAATTGAAACACACGTTATTTGAATACTAAATAACTTTTTTTTAAATGGCTTGTATTTTTCCTACTGAGACTACAAAAAATCAGATTGGTCATGTTGCCGCTTCAATTTTCAATTTGCGCTTTATTTTAAATCTCTAGATTTGAAAATCACAATTTTTCGACATTCGCTTGTCAAACAAAAACGAATTGAATAAAATTTGTAGTGAGAAAATAATAATTTGATAGAGGACAGTGACAGCCAACTGCTATGCTAGTCTCCATTCCGTTCCGAAAAGCCGTTCATCAAAACAATAGAAAGCGGTGTACGATAAAAAAAATTAAAAAAGGTTTACACAAAAATAAAAATAAAGGTATTATTTTTTGACATCTCATCAAAGATGAAGAAGAATATGGAAGTCTGGGCATTTACGGGGCTTACGACCGTCATAGGCTGGTTTAAGTGATCACTTTACACACGTGTAACATTCACCAATTCTACCCATTATTGACAACCACACTACTCAAATTCTTGGAAGTTCTATATATATGAACCAATTTAGAAACCTTGTTCATGAATCACTAAAACTTCACTAGAGACATCTATTGGTGAGATGTAAAGAAGCTTTTTATTAAGCAGAAACTCTTATATTAGTATGTGAGATCCGAATCCCGGATTATAATCACACACATGAGAAACGCCAGAAAATACCATTTTCATTTTTATTATTAAGCTTATAATTTGACCAGATAATTTATTTACAACATTTTGAGTGTGTCCAAATACTTGTTCACAAAATCTGGATTATCTCCAATTACAGGAGTTATTTTCATATTATTTTTTGACATCTCATCAAAGATGAAGAAGAATATGGAAGTCTGGGCATTTACGGGGCTTACGACCGTCATAGGCTGGTTTAAGTGATCACTTTACACACGTGTAACATTCACCAATTCTACCCATTATTGACAACCACACTACTCAAATTCTTGGAAGTTCTATATATATGAACCAATTTAGAAACCTTGTTCATGAATCACTAAAACTTCACTAGAGACATCTATTGGTGAGATGTAAAGAAGCTTTTTATTAAGCAGAAACTCTTATATTGGTTCATATATATAGAACTTCCAAGAATTTGAGTAGTGTGGTTGTCAATAATGGGTAGAATTGGTGAATGTTACACGTGTGTAAAGTGATCACTTAAACCAGCCTATGACGGTCGTAAGCCCCGTAAATGCCCAGACTTCCATATTCTTCTTCATCTTTGATGAGATGTCAAAAAATAATATGAAAATAACTCCTGTAATTGGAGATAATCCAGATTTTGTGAACAAGTATTTGGACACACTCAAAATGTTGTAAAAATAAAGGTATCTACAAAATCAAAAAACTTTAATGTAACTCAAAAATATTAACGTTTTTTTATATGCACTACATCTGTGACCAGTTTATACCAATAAACAACATTTACAACATTTTGAATGTGTCCAAATACTTGTTCACAAAATCTGGATTATCTCCAATTACAGGAGTTATTTTCATATTACATAGATTTACATCTCACCAATAGATGTTTCTAGTGAAGTTCTAGTGGTTCAAGAACAAGGTTTCTAAATTGATTAATTTATATAGAACTTCCAAGAATTTGAGTAGTGTGGTTGTCAATAATGGGTAGAATTGGTGAATTTTACAAGTGTGTAAAGTGGCCACTTAAACCAGCCGATGACGGTCGTCAGCCCCGTAAATGCCCAGACTTCCATATTCTTCTTCATCCTTGATGAGATGTCAAAAAATAAATAAACAACATCATTGTAGCTCTATAATAAGTTAATTTTCTCGGTGAGTTAAAAGCATGAAAGCTCATTATTATATTATACAATAATTTGACATCAATTATCTGTCACCTTTTTTGACATTGAATATAATTGTTACGTATTGTATATCCTATTTATATATAATTATGTATATACAAACACATAAACATGTGTATAATGTATGTATATGTTCAGAAAGCGTTCACCAAATTAATTCATACCGCACTGTTTAGAATCGATTAAATATCAAAGAGATTCTATTGTTATGATTTGACATCTTGGCTTATCAAACTTTATGATTCAAAGTAAAATGAGGGCGAGCTTTTATTATTTTATAAACGAAATTCTGAAACGTGGTTTTTACAACGTTCAACGTACAACGTTTTACAATGTACAACGAAAAATACGTTAATTTCCTTTTATAATAACAAAAATATTTTTATTTAAAACTAAATACTTATTTTACATGTAAATTATTGTTATTTTGAGATATATTTACACTCAGTGACAATTAAAACATTTTAAATACAATAGTATGCGAGAACAGTGGACTTTTTCTAGTGTTATTTTTTTCTAGATCTAAAATATTTTTTCGTGTGTTAAAATAATTCAAGAAATATTAGTTTATATATTTTAAGCTTTTAAGCTTTCTTTTTAAGTTAAAGGCGGGATACCCCGCAACTTTATTTTCTTTAAACGCATGTAACATTTTATGATTTCGTTTAAAACACCGTTTTTGTATTAAAGTTTTTTTTCTGAAATAAATGGTCTTGAAAAGAAAACTTACTAACAGTTACAGAAAATTTACAGAGTTTAAAAAAATTGTTAATGTATTTTTTTTCTTATTTCGTATTTGGACATACTAGAAATATTGTGAATTATTTTAAATTTATGTATTAAATGTTAAATCAAACACTGATTTCTTGAATCTTCTAAGTTTTTTTATCGAGTCTATTGTATTATAGATTTGACATTTAATATATAAATTTTAATGTAGCTCTACAAATTAAACGCCAAATCTATAAATAATAATTTTAAAGTTCATCAATTTTAACAAAACTACTTGCATGCATCTCGAGAAACTTGAGTATGCAACCTCTGTCCGGGGGTTTGGGTACATAGACCTTATAATGTACCGAACATTGTGTAATGTGTTCTGCAAACGCCTTGCAGGTGTATCCGAGATATCTGTTACTCAGAGCTTGCATGAATCAACATTTTAACAAACCGATCTATGCATAGCAGTGTTTGAAATCAGATATTCCATCGTTTGACAAATAATGTTATGAAGAGCTGCATACAGAATACAGTGAGACGCAAATACGAACGTGTGTATTTTGTATTCTACATATGTAACTACACACTGCATGTGGCAAAAAAGTAAAGCACATATGAAAACTGCAATTCAAGTTTTCTAACTGCAAGTATCGCTACTCAAGGATTCATTATAATGTTTTGTGTATCATTATTCGGATAATCAACAAAAAATAAAAACAAGTAATTTGATATCTCAACATAGATTAAGAAGAATAATATGGAAGTCGGGGTGTATGACCTGTCATAGGCTGGTTCGCGTTATCACTTTATCACGTGCAACATTCACTTTTCCATCCATGATTAACAGCCACACTTCTCAAATTTCGGAAGTTATATTTATGCTCCAATTGACACATTCTTGCACATGCTACTTCGTCGAATCCATCGTTGGCTGAGTTTAGTATTTTTTTCTTAATCCTTTGTTAAGTTAAACCTTTCTATGAAAGATTTTAAGCCCTGTAAAAACCCAAATTCCATATTCTTCTTTATATTGATATATCAATATATCACTCTTCAGTGGAGACAGACCCAGAATTTGTGAACAAAGGCTTTTACATACTTAAAGTATGGCAAAACATTCAACATGATTTATTAAAAATGATTTCATTGTTTTCTATTTCTGCGTTCTTCACCTTCAATTTTGCTTTTGAGTATTTTTTAAATTTTAATTTTAAGCCATGTGCCGTGGTGTTTTATTTTTTTTCTCTTCTTTACTCAATGGTCAATGATATATTGTGACATGGGAGTGTATTAAATTTATGTTTCATCGTGTACTTGTGATACATACGCTAGTGTACGCATGCGAGTACATTTAGTAGGTATTGTATTCACATGTAATTGCAAATAGTTCCCATGAACAAGCACGAAGCGGTCTGGCGCGTTTGGTACGTACTCCGCCACCCATTCCGGTAAACACCGACATTAATTAACTAAAATACTCGTACCCTCCAAATTCAGAAAACCTCACGTGTGTTTCGACCAGTCAAATTCGGGCTCTGCCGCGGCCGCCGATGGGGCTATAGGCCAAAGTTTAAATAACCACTGTGCTATGCAAAGTATTCGGTACTTGTTTCCGAGCATCGAACACTCGAGTATTTTCATCTGCTATTTTCACGGACTATTACACCAGATAAGCAATTCACCGAATACCCAGTAAGCTAGTTAATTTTTTTCAGTGGCGTTTTTTGCATTTACTGCATCCTCGTGCATCTAAACATATATGTATATACGAGTATAAGGCAATGGCCTACATAACGTGTTGGGTAAACTGTGTTGTTATTTTGCTTTATTTAAATTTGGTATTTAAATTTTAAAAATACCGGGTAATTTTTAAATTTGTCCGCCTCCGTAGTGTAATGGTCAGCACGCTCGGCTACCGTTCTAGAGGTCCCGGGTTCGATTCCCAGAGGGATCAAATAAATATAAGTGTGTTTTTCACTGTAATATTTACTCAATATTGCCCTGGACTGGTACCTGAAGCGGAGGGCTGATCACCTTTCCTTCATGTGTAAACGATCAAGATAACACTGCGTTTATTTGAAACAGTGCCCTATGCACCATTAGGGTGCAGATAAGGGTTTTATTATTATTATCTAATTAATTTTTAAATATTTTGATATCCTATCTACTTAATGTACCCAAATTAAATTTTTAATCTTTATTGTTAAAAAATGGGCAGAACTAAATATCAAGAAAATTAAACTCTAGAAATAAAATTTTATTTCAAATAACCCTTGCGTTTTTATGGTTTACACTATTGACTCATATTTTTTCAAGTTGTCGTCCCGTTGCGTTGTAAGTGATGCGGTCTCTGATCCAGAATTCGAGGGTTCGACTTACTCTACTAAAATATATTTTTTTTAGTCATGAACTTTTTAGAATTAATTAAATAGTTTTATTTTGTAACATTTGAGAACATGTTAAAAAAAAAACAAGTAATTTTTTACATTGATATATTTGATTTTTACATATATTTTTTTAATTTATTAGAATTTCTACGTAGCCAAACAATAATTATTATATTATAATCGAAATCAGTATGTTATCAAGATAGATATCATTTTTTTCTTCTTACCTCACACGGCAGTGCACAGAATAAATTCGATATTACCTTGATTGGAAATAAGGTTATATTAGATTATGTAAAATAAGGTGATGTAATAGTCATAAGCTGCAGATTTTTGGATTTGAGCGAAACATACTTGAAAATATAATATATAATAATAAAACCCTTATCCGCACCCCAATGGTGCATAGGGCACTGCTTCATATAAACGCAGTGTTATCTTGATCGTTTACACATGAAGGAAAGGTGATCAGCCCTCTGCTTCAGGTACCAGTCCAGGGTAATATTGAATAAATATTACAGTGAAAAAATCACTTATATTTATTTGACCCCCCTTCCCTGGGAATCGAACCCAGGACCTCCAGAATGGTAGCCGAGCGTGCTGACCATTACACTGCGGACGAAATATATACTTGAAAATATACTGAAAGATATATAATATCAAGGAAAAAGCTAAGGATCAAAGATATTACTGCTAAATCGGAAATGATAGACGAATAGTTGGTAGAAAAAGGATTAATACTAGCAGCATTAGCTAAGTCACTCGGAGATCCAAACTCGTACTCGTACAAGCTTTTGTAAGTTAGATAAGGTCCATTAGGCGAGTCTTAAGAAAAAACGAGTTTTTCAAAACATCAACTGCTTTATTTTCAATATTCAACATGTAAACAATGTTTATAAGGTCAATATAAGCATACGAGTATGTCTCACACACGAAATTTAAACAATCTTATGAGCAATTCATTTCATAATCCAGAAAATTCTTCTTACTTTCAAGTTTATTCACCTACCATCAAATGTTTACGTAAAGGAGGTTATCTACATTAAAAAATAAAAATAATGATCCGCTTGGAACCGTAACAGCTTTAATGTCTAATGTGCGGTTTGTTTGATTATCGATTCTCGCTTAGCCTTCCCCGTAATGATAAGCTCGCATAGAGCATTCGTCATTAAAAATTATTTCCCATAAGACCGTGACATACAGCAATGTTCAATTCCCTCCGTGACGTCACGCCATCGCATTCACTCCCGATAGAGAATATGTATTATTCTAAGAATAACCAATATCGTTGTTCAAACATTATTATGGACAAAAAGATATCACGGAAGGAAAATGAATTTATTTCGTTCCCTCGTTCAAGAATTAACATAATATTACAAAAAAGGCATTTCAAACAAAATATAAACAAACACATGTTCATATTTCATAATTTATTTTATGCTTTTCTTAACATGTTACATATATTTTTTTTTCATAATTTTTCAATCAACATTTGTGAAAAGGTGACACATTTTTATGTGTAGCAAATTTGGATGTTTTTACATACAAATTTGCTTGAAAGGTTCAAGTTCAAGAAATTAGTTTTAGTAAACATAAAGTTTATTAATAAAGATAGTTATTTGAACCCATGAAAATTAAGAAGTGTAGGATGAAATGTTTGTAGACTTTAGCATCAAACTAAAGTTAAAATAAAGGAACTAGATGTAAACTTTTACTATGTAACATAAAACTCATGGTAAGTAATACTACGCTTTTATTTATTTTATCAAGTTATTGAATTAAAACCACGAAACACTAGTTACAATTTTAAATATTATTAATCGTAAATTTAAGGGTTATTATTATCTTTTCGTTTTTTTTTATTTCACATAAAATCATATAATAAGTCTAGATTTTGTATCTTATCAAACTCATAAATATGGTTATTATTTTAGTAATTGGAAAATTCGTTTCAGCATTACTGTCATTAATCAGATAATACATACAAATTTATTGAGATAATAAATATTTTTCATGTCTAAGGAAGTGCATAAATCTGAAATTTATCCTAGTAGGGATTGTTTACGATGACATGGTAATAAGTTCTGAGATGTTGAATATATTTCATACAAGTTTTACAAAATTAAGCGAAGTGAATGTTCAATGCTAGCCGATATGTCCGTTTATGTCCTTCTATTTCCAAGTCTAAGTATCCAAGTCTTTCCATTTCTTACTATTATTGTCTTCGTCTCTGTGAGACATTTTTTACATAAATTTATTAATGATTCTACAGTAAGATAGCCATTTATGCCCTCAAGTAATTTATACAATAATAACAAATAAAATTTGAATAAGGGAATTTTGGTTCATTTTTAAAACATTAAATATGATGGTTAAAAATTATAAAAATTACTCTTTCAAAATATTTACTTTCTGATACGGTATTTTAAAATACAATATTTAACAATAATATTACAAAAAGCTAATTGAGAATACTTCATTATTCTTGAAATCAGCCGTTTTTACCACAAAACTTTCGGCACTCATTTAAAATGTATTTAAATTTTATGCTTTGATTTTAAAAATTATTTTCAAAAACGTTATACGATATTTTATTTAAATGCAGCCAGTTTGTTGGGTGTGCGGGTGCGTGTTTCACAATCGTTAGGGACTCTTAACCGCAGATGACATTTACTATTAAGCGTACGACTGCCTCTAAATTGTAATAATATACCCTTAATTACACGCTGTTACTGCAAATGATTCGAATCACTGATGAAATAAAATTTCAGTTCTCATTAATAAAATCGTTTCAAACTATTTCAGTCACATTTTGATTTACTCCTTTTAAACAATCTTTTTAACCTGCGAAATTGTGATAATGATAACCTTTACGAGTTATTTTTTTAATATCTCATCAAAGATGAACAAGAATATGGAAGTCTGGGCATTTACGGGGCTGACGACCGTCATAGGCTGGTTTAAGTGATCACTTTACACACGTGTAACATTTACCAATTCTACCCATTATTGACAACCACACTTCTCAAATTCTTGGAAGTGCTATATATATATATATGAACCAATTTAGAAACCTTGTTCTTGAATCACTAGAACTTCACTAGAGACATCTATTGGTGAGATATAAAGAAGCTTTTTAGTAAACAGAAACTCTTATATTAGTATGTGAGGTCCGAATCTTGGATTATAATCATACACACACGCCAGAAAATACCATTTTCATTTTTATTATTAAGCTTACAATTTGACCAGATAATTTATTTACAACATTTTGAGTGTGTCCAAATACTTGTTCAAATACTTAACGAGTTATATTTCTCCACATTATAAAACATAATTATATTATATCAATAATTCCTTTGTTCGTGTCAACACACTGATCAATTTTTTTTTCTTGAATCGTCATTTTACTATGTCATCGTCGAAGGTTAGGTTTAGGCGTTAAAGTTAAGACATTAAAAAGCACTAATTTCTCTTAGGTTTTATGATAAAACACTATTCATGTATGTACCTTATGTATACTATAGAGTGCGCGTTTAATTCAGGAGTTTTATCTATTTAAGAGTTCAATTGTTAATATAAAGAATTCATTGTGAACTTCAATAAATCGTGTCTTCCAGTTATTTTTTCTATCGATGTCCGATGACCTCAAATAAACATATCTATGCATATCATCCCTCGCGACTATTGTTACATGAAATACGTATGAGGACATTAATGTGGATGAAGCGAAGATTGTTTGCAAAAGCAGATTGAGGTGGCGTTTTATTCTCTCTGCATACCCCTGCGAGGAAGTGGCGTGATGGTTTAATAGTTTTTTTAGTTGGACTTTTTTAAAGCGTTTTAGAATCTTGAAATCAAAATATGTTCCTATAATTAGAGAAAATCCAGATTTGGACACACTCAAAATGTTGTAAAAAAATATGTTTCACTAGGTTAATACCATTTTTTATTAAAATCTGTTGTTTCTTTTGTGCATTCCGAATCATTTTCAAACATTCGGTGTTTGAATATGAAAAGCATCGAAACGCAATAATAGCATCGAAATCAATATATTTTATGATTTGTGGTATTTACTATGTAAAACTTTAATTTAAAATCGATAAATATTACCTCAAAATGTCTGTTAAATCAGTAAATTAAATAAATGTTACTTTTTTGTATTTATGGATAGTTATTATACCTCAAAAGTATTATACCTGTTTTTTTTCAGAAATTATTAAGTAAAACTTAAATTAAAAATAGATGGATATTACCACAAAGTGATTGCCGACTCAATTGTAAGCATGAAGTTACTTAGTATGTACGAATAGTCTGCATCCTTGTTTATTTTCTTCATTTTCCAGTGATGGTTTTCGCCAAGAATCAAAGTTTTTGATGGATAGATAAACACTGCCCAGACTGCGTAATGAGTGCAACCTTAAGTGGGGACCGGCTTAAGATTATGACATTCACCCCGTCCGCTCGAAACGATTCAATGATTCCTCCGTCCAGGCAACTTTGGTCACGTCGTTTGGGGGTTAATCCCCTGCCGACGACTCGAGGGGGTCATACCTACCCTCCACCCTATTCGGAACTACCCCTCTGTGTAAGTATTCACCTCCCCCGGCCGCACTTTAACGATTCACCGCTCGTAGCTGTTTCTGGAGTGGTACTGCAGTCCTTTATACCGGGACCGGAGGAATAGCTATTGACACTTCTCTCATTCAGACGTACAAAAGAGACGTACCTCTGAGGTGACAGTAACAGATTTTTGTTTCATTTTCTCCCTACATGCTCGCGCCGATTTTATATTTTACTCTGAAAATACGAAGCGCCGTCGGAAAACTCCTAATCGACACGGAATACGTTGAATTTTATTTTTCCGTCAATCTGAAATAAACGTGGATACGTTTAACAGAAAAATGGTCCGCAATTCATTTTTAATGGGCTTTTACAGCTTTTAAAAATAGAAATACTCGTAAATGTTAACAACTGTACGAACATCTTTTTATTTTTAATTGATTTAGTCTCTTATTTTTACCTCCCAGGTTCTAGAAATTGAACAACATTTTTAATATGTTTTAAACTTTGTTCACAAATTTCATTAATTGATTCAGCAGAAACTTTGTGGTATTATCTATCCATTTTTAATTTGAGTTTTAAGTAAATACCACTATTTCACACAGCTATGTTTTATCACTGAATTATTCAAATTGAAATGTCAACATAGATGAAAAAAAACATGGTAGTCTGGGTGTTTACAAAGCTTACGACCTAAATATTTCGGAAAGAATCTCACATACATATCATGGAGGTCTCTGCTAAAGATGATGCCGATAACTCGCACGCGAAAAGAGGATATATTTAAGCATAAATATAACTTTCGATATTTGAGTAGTATCGTTGTAAATCATGAGTAGAAATTTTATATTTCCACCTGTATAAAGTGATTACTTAAACTAGCCTATGGCAGATTGTTAAGGTAGTGAATACAAACCCAGACTTCTTTATTACTTTTCATTGTAGAAATTACCTATTAAAGTAATAATATGTTATATGCGACTTATGTATGTCATATTAAAAAAAATCTTTGGTTATATGACTTTATAAAAAATAAAAATAAATATTAAAAACAAAGATTTAGATACACTCAAAATAATGTGTAAGATAAAAAAAAATCATAACATTCATTAATTTTTTTTATTCACAGGTTAAATAAGTTAAACTATTCCATGTTTGTATATTGGTCTGGTGTGTCGAATATCCTCGAAACATGATAGCGAAATAACGTGCAGAGTAACGGGACACCAGAGTGCATGACGTCACAGCCATTTTTCCACCCTCACGAACTTCCGGTTGGCGAGAATTAACGCATTGTCCCTTCCGGTCTGCACTCTGATCTAGTTACCATTTTACTCCCCGTATTTCGCTTTGGTTTACTCTTAGATTATCCCAATTATCTCTGAGCACTGGAGTGAAAAAAACACTCTGTGTGTGTTATAGAAGCAAATTTGATCAGTGAAAATTATAATTACTGATATATCATTTTGAATAAAGGTTTGAAAACTTTTAGAAAATTTTAAAAAAAAATCCAGTTTCTAAATAGTTTAGACAAATAAAACAATACGAATAATATCTATAATATTGGATAATAAATCTCGTTCAACCCTTCCGCAAGCAAAAAAAATCATTTTCAATGTTTTTTTTGCTTGCGGAAGTATCTCAACATATGTAAATTAACTTACTAATAAACTAATAATCACGCCGCTTCCCCGCAGGGGTAGACAGACTGAATACAACGTCACACCCCTCTGTCTTTGCAAACATTTTTCACCTCTTTCACGTTCATATATCTCCTCATCATCTCAACATGTAGTAGATAAAGAAGAATATGGAATATTATAAGTATTTAAAGTTGTACTCTCTGTTAAATCATTTACCTTTTTTTATTTATTTTTAAAAATGATAATAATATTAGTATGTATATAACCACTAACCGAGATTTTTGTTTACCGATTTTGAGAGGTACCCGTCTCTTCGTCAGGACAATCACTACAATAGCATGCAAACAATACTACGTGTCACTACCATACCACTTTTAAGTGCGTAAGTATCACTTTCAAGTGTATCAGTATCTAATAGATTAATGCACTGTTATCTTAGTCAGCCATTTGCAATTGTATTCTTTCAGTGATGTGCTTTTTTGATATAGTTGACGAAAAATATTTTCTTTTTTCATTATAATCCATTTTCACTTTTCTCTACTCTACTAAATATTGATAAAAAATATTTTGTGCATTAAAAGCTTTTATTTTGTGGTTTGGTAATAAAACACTCTCCTTATCATTCATCGTTCACTTTGTGTAATACCACATAAAAACATTACTTCATGACTACCGGTTTCGGAACAACCATTTCATCATCAGCTTGTGGCTCACCTGATGATGGAATGGTTTTTCCGAAACTGGTAGTATTTAAGTTGTGTTTTTAAGTGGTATTCTATTTACAAAATGAACAGTGAATGATAAGGAAAGTATTGTAATGATTCTATTCAAACATTATTCTATTGTTAATATCCTATTAATAAATTGTCAGTTCAAAATTCCTTTACATCCCATAGCTAAAACAAAACGTGCAATTTTTTACCGATTATAACGTATTATGTACAAGCACGTGTTCTATTGTGAAAAAAAATGTCTAGAGAATTTATCTATGCTTAAATTAAGAAATTGTAATGGGTCTTTTGTTTCGTCTATCTTGTTTTGTAAACTGAGCCAAATACCATTTTCCTTTTTTTTTCAATTTGACGTCTCTTTTTTTAAATTTCAGAATTCTTTGTTTCATATAAATAACTTTTCTAAAATAACCTTTTCATTGAAAACTAAAATATATTTTACATAATTCTTTCACTTTCTAAATCATTATTTCATCTAAGGAATTCCATTTTAATTTAAGTGATAATTAATTAATTTAACTACATTTGAATGCCTTTATATTATATATATCGATTTTTTTATTGTGATGTTTTTATGACAAGATTGCATAAAAATTTTCTTATACCCTTAACTTCAGCAAGAACCTAGAGATAATTGTTTTTTTTAATGAAATCAATAGAATTCTTGTGAATATTTTTTTTTCTTGAGGATCTTTAATTATTAGTAATATAATTCATCAAACGAACGTTGATCAACTCCTTATCAGAATCCTTAATTTTATTTTCTTCTTCATTTGATCAAACTTCAATCATACTTTAGAAATCTTACTTTGTTGATAATAAATAAAACATTTTAAAATATGTAACCATAACCAAAAATAATGCTTTTATAATTTTCAAAATGACCTACTTTCTTTATAAAAATAATATCCCGAACTTGCATTGCAAGTAATATCATTATCATAAAGTTAACAGTTCCAAATTGTATGGAAAAATATGACTTTAACTGTATAATTATGTCTACGAAAAAAATCGTATTGGGCTTTTAGAAATATGTCGATTTATTTGACATAAAAGAAACAAAAATAAAAAAAATACTGTTCAAATACATAAACAATCGGCTTAATGACAAAGAATTCTTGCAACGCGTATGCCAAACGGATTCCGGTCCCGAATTAACGCTGATTAATATCCGTCCCAAATGAAGAAATCCCGAAATTGATTCGATGCCGAATCCCAAAAATAAATAATTCGCCCCCTGATCGGTCACATTCATTATGCAAACGCGTTTAACACTTTGGAGCCGGCCGCGGGGCGCCTCCGCCACCTGTCGCATGGGGCGCGTGCGCCGCCCGCCGCGACACCGCTCCGGCCGCTCAGTCCTAGCGCGGACGCCGTGCGAAGCGCACGCCCACGCGTCGTCCAATTTCCAAGCCGATTTTCCCGCGAGTGCGACCGTCTTTTGTTGACTTTCGTCGGGGGTTGTCTTGGACCGCGTCTCGAACCGCTGATCGTTATCCCCACGTGTCAAGCGTACTCCCATCGGGGACGGTGTGTAATTTGACACGACATATCCAATGTTTTATTTTCGGAATAATCAATTAGGAAAAAAAATGATTTCTTCACATTAATAAACGAAAAAAATAATCACGCTTTATTACCACAAAATAAATATATTTTCCCTTTCTTTTGTTAATTTTTCATTTTCCGTATTACTGGAAAAAGTGACCCTACAGAAGCAATTTTAACATTTAATTTTCGAAAAGTGCCGTACCGAAAATAAAATTAATTTTCAGGACAATTTTATAAAAAAGTGCTCAAAGGAATACAAGTTTTAAAAGTAAATAAATCAACGAGTTTCTTAATTTTAAGATACCGAATAACATTATAAGATATCTTTATATTAAGAAAATAAATAATAATAAAACATGTTGTACGTTTCCCCGACACAGCTGTTAACCTGTGAAGTGTTATTTTGATGAAAATGATGTAAGTGGACTAGCGAAGAATTCCTACAAGGGTATTTGTTATCAGCCGACCATGTTAGATAAGAGATCGAGTGATTTAAGGTATTTAATTAAATGTTTGTGCGATTGATGTTTCTTTGATTTTAAAGCATTCGATGGTACTATTCCCAAAGGCTCTTCACGAACACATTCAAAGCTCGTTTCACACGTCGTTTACGCTTAACCGTGTGTTTTATCAAAACTAACTGGTTTTAACAAAAATGATAAAATTTATTCATTCGCATTATCAACTTGCTGAATGTTTCATTTTCAAAATAACGTATGTATTTTAATTTTTTAATATGTTTCTGTATTATTTTAAAACTTGAATTTTTGGATTAGTATATTTTTTTAATAAAAATATAAATATCCGATTTTAAAATCTCCAATCATATGTTTCTTTCAGTTAAGTAAACATGGAAACGAGATATTATACAAATTGCTTTTTGATGATTCCGTGGTTTTATTTGAATGCTGTAATAATAAAAATATATTTCACATCGAATGGATATTATTCCAGTCCCCGAGTAAGTTTTATTTTCCAGGATATACGTCACTTCTGACAGTTTTATCAGCTTGACTTTGGCCGTCATCCAAATGAAAACAATTGTACCTTCTTTTTCAGAAACTGAAAAGCTTTTCAGATTTTGTGTGTTTTATTTTGAATGTTTTATTGTTTTGTTTTGACGGAAAATCTGACTGTGATGGACATTTCTGTATTTTTTGCAGAGCGCTTGCCGCAAACAATTATTCGTAAAATTTACAAAAAAAAAAATATATTTAAAAGCATGTACGCAGGATTTTATCGTGCGGCAAAATATTTTGCAAATATTGTAATCTGACTATTTACAAATCATCTGGTATCTTTTGTTTTTATTTTTATATTTTAATGGCAAAACCACTGAGTAATGTTTGTATTAATTATCAAGTTTCAACTTCGTGTTCCGATAACTACACAACTACACGAAATTTAGAAGCGAATAATAATTGTTTCCGTTTGAGTTTCGATACTACTGTCTACTTGGCATATTCCGCTAAACAATACAAAGTGCAATAAACAGTTGGGGATATGCTGGCGTACTCTGGAAACTAACTTAACGAGTACAGCAAATAAACTAACTTACATCCTAAAACGTGTTCAGTGCATTTATCATCGAAATAAAATGTTTGCACTAAGTTCTAATCCGGCTGGAACCAACAATTAATACGTTCCGTAACATTTGGATATTTAAATATGTTGTGAAACATATTTTTGTTTTAGAAAATGATCTTAAAATCTATTTCAATTACGAATATTAATTTCTAATAATGTGTATGAGAAACGAACATGAAAATCTTTTTTTAGCCCCTACGGAATATAATAAAAATCTTCACATGATATTTACTGTTATTATTTCGTTACAATTTGAATCCTTAATATATATCCTGTTTGTTTTCACAAAATAATACATGTAATCTTTATATATCGCTCACTCCTTTCAAGAACGTCATAGATCAAAATACTTGATTTTTCAGGAGAACGTTTTTAAAGTTTCAAAATATAACACAATGTATTAAAAATAAATATCAAGCCACTTATTGAACTTTTTACTGTACAACATATCTTTTTAGGTTAACCCAAAGATTTTTTCTCGATTCGAAAAATATTCAGTATATTTAAAAAATAATTAAACAATACCTTTTCTTCAAAATGCAAAAACAACACTTTCTGCCCTGTAGCGGGTAAATATTAAGTAAAAAATATGCTTTTTTTGCTGAGATATAGTACATTTTCTGGGCATTCCGAAAACATGTACAACTGAAAATTGACGATTTTTGATTTATGACGTTCTTGAAAGGAGTGAGCGATATGTAATTTATATATTTGAATATCATATGTTTCAAAAGATATAATGTTTTGAATTACAAAGGATTATAAAAGCTAAGATTTCGATTTAATTGGATTTTGTTTTGCTTAAAAAAATACAAATATGATACATTATGATTTTAAATAAAATTTTAATTAAGCTGAATTTAAAGTAAATGAAAATACTTTTTTAGATGCGCTTTTGACACTGTCAATCTGTGTTAAAATAAATAAAATCCTTTTTTACATATGTTTATGATATATATGTAAAATATAAAGATATCTAAATGTTTTCGTTGAATTGTCTATAACAATAAAATTTTGGTTGCTTTAAATCCATTAAATATAAATATGTCAAGGCTATGGGCCATGACCACTTAGAAAATCGTTCTATCCATCTAATTCCAGAAACGTACGTTTATACAAAGTGCCATATAAAATTTGATTCTTCGTACAACTCCAAGCAAACGTAAAAGCTTAAATAAAACTATTCGATTTTTATAAGCATGTTAGTAGTTTTACTCTAAGCTTTTAAATTGTAATCATCATTATAAAAAAAAACTGATAGTTGATTGTCATAACAGGCGTGTTTTAGTACAATACATAAATTTTTATTGTATTTTAAACAAAACAGAAATGACGACTCGATTTCTATAGGTTTATCTTTACTCCATCATAATATAAGAAAAAAATATTTTTATCTCCATCCGCACCACACGGTACAGCATCTGTTATAATAAAGCTTTAGTAAGTAAAGGAGTTCAAGACGGAGAGTTACAGCTTGAAAGGAAAGAAAATGGAGGAAGAATAGTAAGAAGGATAAATAAAATAGCAGCAATGACTAGGCCGCTCAAAATTACTCATAAAAATACACCAAAATTGAAGTTTATAAGGCCCCAGTACTCAAAAAAGCTTGTGTAAACTGATATGTAGGATTGCAAAGGGTAAATTTATTAAACTGAGATTTTTACGCATAATAATCCTCAAGGTTTCTCTTAATGAAAATGTTCACACCTCAATACCTCTCACCGTTCTTTTGCGACATGTTAGCACAATATTACACACTCTCTCTCCCGATAGTTAACATTTGTGGACACAAGTTCTAGTGCAAATACTACAAACGTTCGTATGGCGACTGAAGACTTAGCCAGTTTCCCGCCGCAACTAACAGAAGCGGATATTTGTTTTGAGAGAGTCAAACCCCCTTCACTTACCACCCATTACAGTGCTTGCACACAGAGGATACTTAATTTTCTCCCGTGTTTACATATAACCATTTAAGACCATGACTTACGTAAACACTCGTACCTAAAATCTCTATCCCAAAAGATTAAATCCATTAATATTTCCCCTAACGGATTTAATCTTAATACCTCACTCTATATAAGAAAAATGATTATTTCTGCCATATTTCATTATAAAATTATATTTATTTAACCGTTATTTTTTCAATAGACGTACTGTAATTTAAAAGTAATCCTGAAATACGAATACAGCTTTTGGTTGGTTTTCCCTTTTAAACCCTGTTTGCTTCCGTTCTCATTTGCTTGGTATAATATATCTGAGTAAGTGTGGTTCCTCGAGCGCCCGACGCGGCTGCTGAGAGAACCACGCTCCATCATTTATTTAATTTTCTCCGGACATTTACATCTCAAGTCTACAATTTTTTGCTCATCTATAAATATTGTGATTGGTGTTAACTTGAAATGGTTAAAAGTTATAATTTTATAAAGGTTAGCTGTTAACTGATGAAAGTGCATCAATAATATCATTGCGTCGTTCAATATAGCAATGCTGGTCTAAACGGTGTAGTGTATTTCTAAGAATCTGTGCCGAATGAACACATGTGGCAAGTTGGCGTTAAAAAGTGCTTTGTGTTCGTCCCTTAAGGGTACTTTACGACCATAGTGTATTCATCCGAAACCCCTAACTTCTCGGGGATAAATGACTGCAATAAAAATGTGCAAAGATAATACCAATCTGAGAACATGTGCTTAAACGGTTAAATTTTATGAAATCGAACTACAAACTTAAATACCTTAATTGCGCCAGCTCCCATTAGTATGAAAGCGAAAGCGGAAAACCTCAAAGACAAAACCATCATGTCGGATCACGGAAAGGCGGCAAAAGAGGATAAATGTGAAGTCCCGTTTGAACTGCTAGTTTGGAAGTTGGAAGTTGGCCATCCACAATGACGAGGAGATCAACAAGCTGCCCTCCAGCGTGACGACCATCGCTCGGGAAGTCGGCCTGCCCAACACCTTGGCCATTCTGCAGCCCGCGGGATCAAGAGGAAGGCGTTTTAATTTGTCGGCTCATCTTTTCCCCGCTCCAGACTCGACAGCCCGAGATCGATTGACGACGTTTTAATCTATTTTTTTTATATCATAATCATCATCATCTTATTATTATTATTATTATCCATGTCTTTATAAGCGCCCTTGAGGTAGTATTTTACGAAAATGGCGCTATACAAATTATCCAAATTATTATTATTATTATTATAACTACCCTTTCAAGGGCTATTGGATTCGATAGGAACCTTCATCATCCCTAAAACAAAATAAATACAATAAGGGAATGAAACACACTAAAAAGAATTACTACAAATTCAACCCTTTTTATTTTTAATATATTTCTAGCACATCCTACCTCTATCCCACACGTTTTAAAAAAATGAAACCACGTATTTTTTTAGGGTTGCCTTATTTTGATAGAAAAATAACCTCAAAATATCTCTTATTAGAACTTTAACTTTAATTTATATTATTTTAATGTTAAAAACAGACACTTAAATTGAAGTAACATTTGTTTTAAAATGTCCTAAATTGTCTCCAAAATGGCATAACCTTTTCTTTACCTACGTTTATAATGAAACATATATAAATTCAACGAACATGATTTTTACTTTTTTAATAAAACTTTTGATAATTGCTAATAGTTGAGATCTCGTTCATAGCTCTAAAACGTCACTGACATAAAATTTTAGCTCTGAATGGAATATTGTTAACCACAAAACTCTCATATCTTCCAAGTTCTGATGAGATCGTCTTAATAGCAGATATAATATCCAATTTCAAACAACTCGCTCATTAGATTTACAACAGTCGCTTACACGAGCCGTTTAATACTCGAACGCCTTTATTCACTAACGCCACAAATCCCGCTTAATATTGCAGTTGGCTCCACGCGGGTTTTAATTAATGTTTATATTATACTACGGCGGAGAGTCGCTGCGCGAGACCCGTAGCGTCGCGACGCCCGCGGTGCCTTGCTCTATATACTGAACACACTATGTCTGTTGAATCTATCAACGGAGGTCATCAATCGCTATTTGAATTTACAACACGTTTACAAGAGTTTAAATGTCATCCCTTGGTTATATTTAACCCTCAAAATCACCAAACAAGTGATTTCAATATTTTCATTATTTTGAAACAGAGATCTCGTTAAATTTTATTAGTATTTTACAAAAGTGATTATTCTATATATCTTAAAGTTATTTGAGCAATATCAATATATGTCTATCATTTTAGGTCATCAATTATTTCCAATCCCTTATACAATCGTGCGGATCGTTTTCATAACCTAAATCTTTGATCTCTCAGTGAATTTTGTAAATTTTGTTGAAAATTTGGGAACCAATCGTTTTATTTATCGGAAATTTATTAAATTTAAAACGTATTTCAATCAAACCATAATTAAATGAGTATAACCTTAAAGTATTTTTTCATTCAGTTGGTAAAAATTATGAAAATAATACTATAAATATGGTTTTAAAGGCACGCGGATCTGTACCCGTAGTCCCATTAGATGTGTAAAAACATTAATATTTGAACACAGTTGGCATGTTTTTTATCCATTTGTTATAAATGTTTTTATTTTTTTTATTTATGGCATTGTTATCTGGAACGTTGTAATATTTGTAAAAGCAAACACGCGAATCGGCGGTATTTTGAATTCCTGGTTATGTACAGTTTATCATTCTTTTGAAGTATGGTTATACTTTATTAAATTCAAATGCTATTATAAGTACAAAACTTGTATTTGAATCGTTTTTAATCATCCGTTATTGATTTTGGTACACCGATTTTATGAATACAATTTTCTATAAATAATATATATTCGCTGCCTAGGCTGAGAATATGACTCCCGCAATCCGGCTTGTATTTTTTGTAAGATTATTATATATTTAATATTTAGTAGTATGTACTTGAAAAAATAAATTTTCGTGCATCTGTGTCTAAATAATACAAATATATTGTTTTTGAAACTAACACATATTTACAATACGATGAAAAAAGAAACCATTAAATTATGGCTAAATTTTATTATCATATTTATCTTCTATTAAATTATAACCATTACTTAAATCATTCAATAAATAATACTAATTTATATGAAGATAAATCCGCATAGTGATATGCCTTAGATCCTTTTGCTAAGGCTTATAATCACGGATTACTAAGTAGGGACGTCCCTTATATCGAGTAATATAAATTTCCTTAAAACAAAGGCGTCACCGTCATGAAACGAGTATTAATTTGGACGTCTGACAATTTGTATAACGTTTATAACTCGCATTGCTCCTTTAACTGTCTGCTTGATTTATTTTAATTAGTTTAATGACTCTCACTTTGCGCATACTCGACAGGAGACAGAACGTGCCATGTCTCATTACCGAGTGTGCTTTACGAATTGGCCATAAAACTTAGGTATGGCGCGGGTTACTGGGGCAATCTATAGTACCATCGGCCTTTTTTTTAGCTATCGAAGAGTTGTTATCTGTAATAAGTGGTATTGAAAATTTAAGCCATATTAAGTCGTTGAAAAATGAGAATAATCTTATTTTATTTTCAATAAAACTAGTCGAGTAACTATTTCGAGTTATTACTTTCCGCTATGACAAATATGCATAATTATATTTTTTTATTAACTGTTGATTCTTGTCACCTTGTTGAAATAAACAAAAAAATTGTTTGAATTATTCCTATATATGAGTACATATTTCATCATTTGCTTATACACAAGATGGTTTTGAAAACTTAAGTAATTAAAATGTACTTTTTATAGTATCCTTAAAAATAATTGCTGTAATAATTCTACAGAGCCACAACAGCAATGCATTAAATGCTCAATATTAATCTGAAATCGCGAAAATTATCCCCAAAAACATATTTACATTTGAGAATATTAAAAAGTATAAGTTTTTCCCTTTTTAAATTAAATTGAATTGGATTGCTTAATTTTTTGAATTTGCATGTTTTTTTCATTTCTCGAAAAATGAACCGACTAAATTTTCGATCGTCCTTAAAAAACTTACGGCGTTGGAAGTAATCTTTGAACTAGCAAACAACATCCAGAAATGAGATTTTAAAGCCAAAATAAAATTTATAAAATAATCTACATTCTAATATAAGTTATTTCTCTTTCGAAACCACTTTATATATATTAACGAAGTTTCAGCTTTGACATATTTAAAATAGTAAATTTTTACGCAAGATGATTCTTTGTTTTTCAAAAATATATTTACAAAATAAATTAAATGAATAATCCTTAATTTAACGTCTCCAACACAATTGTATTTTTTTTTATATAATAATAAAATAAGATTTTACAAGACACAAATTGACTTTTAAAAACACAAAATTATATTAATTCTTTTGAAAACTGGATTTTAATTAAAATCTTCGTTTCTCTTTTCACTTTACAATGCTTTTATACATTCGTCTTTGAAAGTCTTTTTTTGTACTGTCAAGTAATAATCTGATCATTTTATATTCAGTACACGCGTCTTGAAATACGACAGAATGACGAATTGATATCACTGGTTGTTATTGGGAAAAGTATTTGCATCCCCCACGTGTATCAGAATACCTCCGGTTTTCAAATCAGAAATCAATAAGGTAACATATACGTACATATACATATGTATATATACTTCTACATTCAAATGTAGTGCAATAATTTACCCTTCGTGCCATGTTTAATATATGTTTGTTTCTTGTATCATTCCTTTGTTCTTGTTACCTTAAAAAAGACCCTAGCATGAATTTCTCTGGTTTATTCGTTGTAATAGGTACCTACTCAAGAATTATGAATAGCGCAATGCTAACTAACTCCGAAACTTCCAAGAGGCTTAACTTTGTTTAAGTTCTTGCCCATGAACTACACAGAACTAATATATCTTTCCCAATTTCACTTTAGTGCAGGATTAATTATTATGGAAGACACAGAGAGTTTACTAAGTAATGAACTAGAGCGTTCGCTGTAATTATTAATTTTGCTTTAATTATTTCATAAATTGCTTCTCTTTTAGAAGCCAACTTTTGGTGAGGCAAGTATTTGTCGGGTTGAGTGCATTTCATGTTATTGTGTAATTATATGCACGTTGCGCATGCATGTATCATCTTTACTCGTATAGTGATACAACATATAGTGTAGACAGATAGATATCGTAGAAATAGGAAGATAGATGTATATTTTGAATGTAGTCAACAAAAATTTTATAAGAACAGTGTACTTAAAAATGATTTATTTTCCATTTTGTTTTTAAATTTTAATATGTCAAATGTAAGATTTCAGCGCATTTCACCCTCAAAGATGCATTGTAATATGCACGAGTCGTTTGAATTTTTTATATTGAAGATATAATTAAATAAAATGACTTGGTTTACCGAAATGAAATTTCAGTTAAAGAAAATAGCTTTAATTCTTTCTACATCCGTCATTCATGAGTGAGAATGGCGATTGCTGCTTTCTTTAGACAAGACCTTCCTGTGGGTGATCTCTCTTCAACTGGCATCTGCCAACGATGTCTCCATCAAGTCTGAATCTGATATCGACACCTAGTGCATTGTCTCCTGTGCGACCTTATACTCTTGACTTATGGTATTCTTTTTACTAAGTTTCCTGACTGTATTTGTTCCAAAAAATCTAGAAGTCCCTTATTTGACATATTTCATTCCAACACATTACAGCACTATTTCAATGTTAAGTTCTTAAAAATCTACGAGCTTTTCTTCTTCTGAAAATCCTAAGCTTTCATTGTCAGTATATTTCCAAGGGTTCAATTTTTGTTCCTCTCATTTTCTCACTGTATATGTAATATACTCCACACCATACATGAATGTCGAGATTATCAATGTTTAGCCTTTTTTTATATCGTGTTTTTTTCCATGTTTAACATTATTACTCAAAAGTTTATCGAACATAAAATATTTATTTTATTTAGATTAAAATATGAAACCTACAGAAAATAATTGTTATTTTATTTAATCTGGATAATAACCTATGTAATTTTGTTTGTATCCATCTTTTTTATTGCAATACTATAAATTTTTATAATTTTTTTTTTAATTCATATTAATTTGGGTTATAATGTTATGGAAGAGAATAATAAATTTTACATGAGAAGTGCTTACAATTAAGTTGGTAAACGTAAAAATAAATTGATTCAAATTTTTACATTTTAATTCGGGAAACTTTTTAATTCGGTTAAAGATTTACATTTCTTTTCCATGTCACGTTTACGAAAGACTTAAATCCGGTAAATACATACATATATTTTTTTAAAGGCCTAGATAACATTTTTGTTTGCCTCCGTGGTGTTTTGGTAAGCGTGTTAAGGTACCGTGCTGGAAGTCCTGAGTTTGATTCCCAGGGGGGGAGTTGAAAATAAATATTACTGATTTTACACTTTAATATTTATTCTGTATTACCCTGGACTGGTACGTAAAGCGTAGGGCTGATCAATTTTCCTTCATGTAAGTAACGATCAAAATAACACTATGTCAAAACGGTACAGTTCCCTATGCACCATCGGGTGTGAATAAGGGTTAGAGAGCTAATATTATTTCGTTGCTTGGTAATAAACCAAAATTATAAAGTTAACGTCACAAGTTGTAAAGACAATTACAGCAAGAAAGGAGGCTCGTAAAATAATTACGTATCTCTTATCTTTTACGATGCAACATTTATCTTCTTATCATGTAAAAGAGATCGTTACAAGTTGAATAATCGCCGCCTTCACGATAGTTTCTAACTACATCAATTCCGTTTCTGGTCGTTATTTACAATACGTTTGCCTCTCGCCCCATATAATTTACTCCTTCCTGACTACCCGCTGAGGCATGTTTACAAGTTTCCCTGAGAACATCCAGAAAGGCTTTAAATGGCCTACGAAGGGGGTGGATTGTTTTCCTATCTTGCAAAACTATTAATAGGTCCAATTCATACAGAATCTTGAGATAACTATCTTGTTTTTATTTGTCTTTCTACTCCACTACCGCCTCAATATCTAATAGGAGATACACAAAGCTTAGTTTTAATTCAACATCTTCTTCAATCTACTTTACAGAGTTTGTATATCATTCGCCAATCTATCTTTTTTTCTCGTGGGTTCATAACTTCTCAGTTTAATGATGAAATTTATTGCATGTGGTAGTTTAATGATGATAAGAAAGTAAATATGTACTTCATTCTCTTATCCAATCGTGATAAAGTACATTAAATTTTTGTTATATTTTATATATTTTTATTTCAATAAAAGCAAAATGCTTTATCTCGCATATCAGTCAACATAACAAGGTGAGTAAAATAAGTTTTATAAAAATAAATTATAAACCCTTTCAGAAATCGAACCGTAATAACTCAAATGTAATGTTTCAGCACTATTAAAGCTGAAAGTAAAGTAAGTGAAATCAATCGAATCATAACCGAGTATAGTACTGACGTAATACCATAAAAAACCAGATCTAATTTTGTCAGCACTGCTTTTAGCTGACTACATAATTTCGGGAAGATAAATATATTTACCCTTTTTATATATTTATATATGTATTCTATCCATCTTTTTCCCCTTTAGTGCTGACATTGCGGCATTAGGTCCTCGAAGGTGATTTATGTAAGATTTCAGCAAAACGACCGGATTTTCCTTCGCCTGAAACAAAACAAACGCTGACAGTAGAACCTCCTCGGAAACCTTTCACTTTCCCCTCCACCCTTCCCAACCTAACCTGAAATAATATCAACTCATTTGTTTTACATCCCTGCGTATGTGGGGATAGAGGGACCTACCGAATACGCAGCATGTAGAGCGGGCGCGTCACATGTAGGAAATATCCAATATTTTTCAATTGATTTTTCGCGTAAAGTGATTTGGCCATACATTTTGTTAGGATTCGCGGAATTCCTTTTTTCCATCTAGATTGTACGCCATACCTTTTTTTGACTCAGCTCTATTGGTTTAATCAACTGAAAAATTCTTTCTTATTGGACTTGGAATATGAAATTATACTTAAAACATATTGACGTTTTGTGAAAAACGTCAACCTTTTTTATTATTGTCGTTATGTTTCATGTATTTTATGTTTATGTTTCTTTTTTTCAAATTATAAAGAGCCTACACGTGGATATTTGTACCGGAGCCATACTTAAAAGGTCAAAGAGCAGCATGCGGCTCCGGAGCCACACTTTTCCGACCCATGAACTACATGATTACATTTTTCTTGCATAATGAAAATAAAGTGTTCTTATAAATAAAGTATTTTCATAACATCATTCAATATATTTTTGTATTTTTCACAATTTTTTTCTGGTCATTAACATTTTTTTAATAAACTCAATTAATTATTCTTACTAAAGTAAACTATTATTTTCTTTGTTTATAAAACGTTTATTGTATTTAGTTTACAAAATAAAGTAAATCTAGGCTGAATTTATTTTATCCCATTGTTACTTCTGTGCATTGTTCTTTATCAGACATTGCAATACAATCAATTCAACTGATATAAATTTTATGCTTGCGTTCGGTTTACACAAATGTATTTTTGTAGTGATAATAGCTCGTTCATACAGCTTCGCTTAATTAATATGTATTGGTTGTTGAAGACAACAATATTGACAGTTTAAACGGTCGTCAAAAATGTACCTAATGAATCCAAAATATTTAGGTTTGTGCAAACAGCTATTTTGGTATATTAGAATATTGTGGTTGAGCTCACATTATTTACTTTAACGAATTCAAATTATTATTTGAGTTATAATTTTTTAGCCTCTTGTAAACGCATATCAAATATTGTAATATGCTTTTTTATCAGTCAAACATACTATTTTCATCGGTAGTGATGATAAAAGTGAATGTTCACTAAGATATTACGTATTTTTGCAATTTATATACATTTGAATCCATGTGGGATCGAATAAAAATAAAAATTAATAAAAATTCAGATCATATACATATATTGTGAATGAATTCATCGTTTTTTAAAGGTACAAAGGCTAAAGAAATATATATTATTAGATTAAAACCAATATTTTTAGCTTTTCCACTTTATTTTTATTAGACCAGCGACCGGGTTTCGTCGTTACAGACATCATCAGACTGGTAACGTCTGTATGTAAACTGGTGATGTCTGTAACGACGAAACCCGGTCGCTGGTCAAATAAAAATAAAGTGGAAAAGCTAAAAATATTGGTTTTAATCTAATAATATATTAAAAATGCAATTCCATCACGAAGTGTCAGTGGATAATATAAATCTATTAAAAAATATACATACATTTTATTTGTAAACCTATACAAAATTTTATTTAATACTTCGTAAAAAATATTCATATCGATTTCTTACGTAATCGTAAGATTGAATTCAATAAAATTATTTATCACAACTTTATTCGTGAAAATAATATTTTTTAAATATGTTGCACATTAATTTCCGTTTAAAATTACCAAATAAAATCCTTTTTGTAAGAATTTTAACACAATTCTCCATTACCAATATTGAATGTCAATTTTTCATGCGTCAGATGCATTAAATAATAAATTAAATAATACACCCTGATTTTTATGACAATTTCACTCCCTTTTGAGCACCAAAAAATGAGTTCCTCATTAATGCATTGCGCTCGCATGACATGTCAATAAGACACGTGTCCGCCAGGCGCACACACGTGATCTGTATCGATTGGTTTGCTTTATGCACGTAAACCAGACGACGACAGTCATCAGTTAAAAATAATAGTACCTACAACCCTAAAAGACCGCCCCTTCATTCGTGTTATTGAAATAATTCAGACGGAAATTTGTTTCTTTTAATTTGAAACGAAAAGCACCCTTCTATCCCAATTAGATTTTTATCTACCATTATACTTGTATTTTTTTACTTCCTCATTTATAAGCATCGCGGTTGTAACTATAAATTATAATGCAACATAAAAATTGATATTAATAAAGTAAAAATTGATAATATTTTTTCCCTGTAGTTCTTTTAAACCCTGCATTTGAAGGTAAATGAATTTCATTATGTCGAATGGATAAAAACTTAATAATATAGTTACGTGAATTTGCAGTTAGATAAATGCTTCAAATATTTTTTTTATATTGTCATTAATAAAAATAATTATAATTTATCTGGCTCGACTAGGCGGTGGGTGGAACACTATAAAAAGTCAGCTAGATTTTGTTAACGCAAAGTATTATACAAATATATCCGCCTCCGTAGTGTAATGGTCAGCACGCTCGGCTACCATTTTGAAGGTCCCAAGTTTAATTCCCAGAGGGGTTCAAATAAATACAAGTGATTTTTGCACTGTAATATTAATTCAATATTACCCTGGACTGGTACCTGAAGTGGAGGGCTGATCACCTTTCCTTCATGTGTAAACGATCGAGATAACACTGCGTTTATATGTCGCAGTGCCCTATGCACCAATGGGATGCAGATAAGGGTTTTATTATATACATTTATAAAATTGAATATTGAAATACTTAAGAAAACAACAAAACGTACAGTATATTTTAAAATCATTAATAATAAAATTACCATTATTTTAATAAAAAAGCGTTAATTTTTTTAAAAACATTTTATTAATGATAGACGCTTTTGATCAATAAAAATAAATGTAGTTAGTTTTAAATTATTTAATTGAATATGTTTGGTATTTACTGTATTTTTAAACATTATTGTCTATCGTTTTAGTTATACATACTATTAAAATTATTTTTTACTCCCTTATTTCAATTAAATGCATCTGGTTCAATTGATATTTTATGCATTAAAAATATTGGTTCCGTTACGCTGATTAACAAATAATAATCTGTTTAGTAACGCTAAAATCCATCTTTATTAAAATGAGTAATATTATATTTTCCACCCCTTGATTTTGATACGTTCGTCATGGACAGACGTGACTAACTGTGGTATTGAAAGGAGACCCGCCCCTCATTACTTTAGGGGATCGTTTATAAACAGGGATCCTTGCCTAGACGTTTTTATTTCAGTTCATGTAGGGTTACGATTTACTCGTGTTGCAATTAATCTTTACAAAACACACATCATGTTTTTGGTTAATTAGTTTAATAATAGTTGTTATATTTTCGATCGTCTTGTTTAGAAAATTTTATTGCTTATCTTAAAAAATGGAAAGAAAACATATAATTTCATATTTAAAACCTAGCTTGAAAAATACTTGAAAGTGGTCAGGTTAGGAGTCGTAATAATCGGCGGGTATGTATGAAGAGATGCATGAACGTGGAAGAGGCAAAGAATGTTTGCAAAAACAGAGTACTCTCTGCCTACCCCTGCGGGGAAGCGGCGTGATGGTTAGTTAGTTAGTTTTTAAAACCCAGCTTTATGGATAAAGTTTATGCACAATTAAAAAAATATTTCTCACTCATAATATAAATAATCTTTGTCATATAGATTTTTTTAAATTGATTTTCATAAATATAAGTTATCGAATGGTAAAAAATTAATTCTGATGAATTTATGAACCATATAATCACTAAATATTTAGCTAACTTTTTATCTTCAAAAATATGTTCGGTATATGTGATGCGTAAACATTACATGTAATGTAATGATTTTAAATTACCAAAAGTAATTTTTACGAATTTAAGCGTAGTTTCGTCAAATTTAATAATAATAAAAAAGGCTTGTTTGTGGTGTGTACCATTTGAGTACTTTATATTTTAATTGTGTAATGCCGTGTAATATTTGAAGTGTTGAAACGTGATGATGGAATCTTTTTACAAATTTAGTTACATATAACATAATACAACATATTGTAATTTTATTCTATTTTTACGTCACAAAAATCCCTTTCACGGTCCATTTCGTTTTTCATTAAAATAAAAGTCGCGCATTGTTTGGTTGATGACAAAAATTAAATATAATGAAACAAAGCTGTAGGTATTTACCGTTAGACTTACATTATGAATAACCCTCGTGTAAAATAACCCCTACCACACGCCCTGGCACCACGTGACATCCCCCTCCCACCCTCTCCCCCCCACCACCTACGCCATCCAAGTCTAGTGCCGAACGCTGGTTCGGGCATAAACAAAAGAGAAGTCCTCTTACCGCAGTACAATATTTTTCCTGGGGTGCTTTGGAATATTCAAATCCTTTTTTGGTGAATAACCACGTGGTGCATTGTTCATTTAGTTGTACTTAAATATTATTATTTACATATGAATTAAGAATGAATGAGATTAGTACAATGGGTTTCCGACATGAATGGGTTAACTTTACGGGTGATAAAATACATCAAACCGGTGGCTTTTGTACCTGATAATTAAAAAGATGCTCTGTTTTTGCTGTTTTCTCAGTCATTCCGTCTTCTTTTGCGGAGTTTTCTGTGATTTTCTCACTATTAAGACGGATGCGTAGAAGTTGCCATGAATAAGCCACAGTTCACCATCCTACCTGATCCTCATGCAAAGTTATTCTGATCCTTTAACTAAATAAAATCATTTTTGTTCAATATAAGCAAGGGAAATAATAAATTCAACTTAATATTTAGTGTTGATGATAATTTATTAATGTTTTGTGATGATAAAAAATTATATATTTTATCCATAGCAGCAGTATTGATCAAAATATTTAAAAATATAAAAATTTATAAAGGCAGACAAACTTCGTTCCATTTCGAAAAAAAAAATCAACCGCGGAGTACGACAAAAGTATGAAATAAGTTTTTTTTAAACTTCACATGAATTACATATGTGTCATAAAGATATCAATCGTTTTTTAATCGCACCACAACTGACGGCGAGCAATTTGGAGTTCAATTTTTGAAACATTAAGGATATATTTTTGTGTTCAGCGTAGGTCACATCAAGAGTTTTACGTTAAAATAATATTATGAATATGTAAGGTAACCTTGATTTCTTTTAAGACCCCGATCAGGAGGTTATATTGAAATTCGTTATTTGTTTGTATGTTTATAAGGTTTCATTTTGAGTATCTTGAAATTTAGATAACACGTCATGAAAAAAGCGTTTTTAGTCGATGAGCAGTGTGGCCAAATTCAGAAAACTCTAATAAAATGTATGTGATACAAAATAAACACGATATTCAGTAACTTTCTCTCTCTCTCTTTCTCTCTCTCTCTCTCTCTCTCTCTCTCTCTCTGGTCTCAATCCTGTACAGCAACAAATCACATTTCCTTCACCATTCTGGTCTATTTTCCAAAACCCTCTTCAGCTCATCATACGTTGAGTAGCCCATAATATTCAGAAACAAAATATGATATATCCATTTTCATACTATCATAACTTTTTTGTATAAAAATATATTTATCTAGTTACTTATACTAATACTAAGGGAAATAATATACAATTATATAACATTTTAATTTTATTTATAAAATCAACGAGAAAAATTTGTCTCGTGAATTTACATCAACATTTTTTTTTACACCATTCACTACCACACAATTGCGCCAATGATTCCAATACATCTGAAGCATATCAGTTCACATCAGACTTCACGATGTTACCACCCAACCCTGCAAGTATCATTTTTTTGTATTTTGGTAACGCATTTACATATCCCATATATTTCTTTAGTATAAACTTAAATAGTAAATAAAGACGCATCATTTCACATTTTTTAACACATTTTCTATATTCGGCCCTGTTGGCGCGACAGTTTTATTACTTCTGCCATATTTTTGGATTGTAAACATGTGTCAATACAGACGTGTAAACCCTGTGAACAATGAATTTTCTTCGGTATTAGATTTGAACTGTATCAAAGTATCAGGAAATTTTTCCTTTGACAAAAGAATCACGCCCGACCTTATAGGAGGGTATATTTTCATGTACGCGGAGGGATATAAAAGTCACCAAAGCTCGCACATCCCTGATTTTTATTATCTTCGCCTCATGCCAAATGTCACGGATGACGTGCTTCGCTGTAATAAGTGTACAATATCAAGGTTTTCGCTTTTATAAATCATATTCCTATACCTTTCCGCTCGAGAACTACGGTCGTAGTTTGCTTTTTATTACGACCGATCAGTTACTTTTTCAAGCCTAAATCTGCCACAGTGCCTCTGTCACGCCACATTTGAGAACGACTTGAAGAAGGCTAAACCATTGATATAAATTTAATTACGTTTGAAAACGTACCTATGTAAATAATTAATGTTCGTTTTTTCCTTACTTTCAGTATGTGGGGGAGATTTTTTTTTTTTATTAATGTATTTTTAAATAGCTAACATTTTATTATACGTCTTATCAAGACATATAATTGAATTCACAAACATTATTTTTAATTGATTAAGATATATTAAAAAAGAACAGTTAAAAAAATAAATGCAATTATTTAAAATGCCAAGTATTATTTACTGATACCGGTAATAACTTTGTGGAATGACATGTTGATTATATAAAAAAATTTAACACTTTTTCAATATCGCTTTTTGCGTTTTATTCCATTATACACGAAAATTCCATTATTTCGAAAACTACAGATATATTCATCGACAGATGATTACAAAAACAACAAAGTTTTGTAATTACCTCTCGATGAAAACAACTGAATGAGAGAACTGGATGAGTTTTTGAAACTAGGCATATGTTATGAAACAAAACTCCATTACTATTAATATGCAAGTGTAAAAATGTATAAAATAAAATGCAAAGTAATTTTACATATACTTTAGAGTGATGTTCTTGTATAACGACTTGTATTCACAGATAAAATGTGAATTTCCTTCATAGAGTTATTTTATGAATGAATATTTTTTTTATATCCCTTAGTAGTGTTGGTTCTAATGAAACTGTCAGCATTTCCCACAGAGTTTACTAGAGAAGGGGGTTACCATGAAATGCATTTGACATTTTAATTATCGTCCATTTCCTTAAAATAATTTTACGCAAGAACTGAAGGCTTTATGCGGCTTTTTCCAATAAGACCTTATATAACTATGCAAAATTTTACTAAATAGTAAATCATATTACAAGTTAAATATTGGTTTTTAATAAATTTAGCCTAATACGTGTACTATAAATAAGTAATACGTTTAGTACCTTTAATATTCAACAAAGTAATAATATTATGCATTCAATGTAATTTGACTTATTTACAATATTTTCATGTAATTTATTTGATTTTCTAGAATATATAACTATGCAAAATTTTACTAAATAGTAAATCATATTACAAGTTAAATATTGGTTTGCAATAAATTTAGCCTAATACGTGTTCTTTAAATAAGTAATACGTTTAGTACCTTTAATATTCAACAAAGTAATAATATTATGCATTCAATGTAATTTGACTTATTTACAATATTTTCATGTAATTTACTTGATTTTCTAGAATACTTAACTATTCAAAATTTTACTAAATAGTAAATCATATTACAAGTTAAATATTGGTTTGCAATAAATTTAGCCTAATACGTGTTCTTTAAATAAGTAATACGTTTAGTACCTTTAATATTCAACAAAGTAATAATATTATGCATTCAATGTAATTTGACTTATTTACAATATTTTCATGTAATTTACTTGATTTTCTAGAATACTTAACTATTCAAAATTTTACTAAATAGTAAATCATATTACAAGTTAAATATTGGTTTGCAATAAATTTAGCCTAATACGTGTTCTTTAAATAAGTAATACGTTTAGTACCTTTAATATTCAACAAAGTAATAATATTATGCATTCAATGTAATTTGACTTATTTACAATATTTTCATGTAATTTACTTGATTTTCTAGAATACTTAACTATTCAAAATTTTACTAAATAGTAAATCATATTACAAGTTAAATATTGGTTTGCAATAAATGTAGCCGAATACGTGTACTATAAATTAGTAATACGTTTAGTACCTTTAATATTCAACAAAGTAATAATATTATGCATTCAATGTAATTTGACTTATTTACGATATTTTCATGTAATTTACTTGATTTTCTAGAATATAGAATCCCAAGGGTCGAATTGGACTTCCAGAGGGTCGATCTCATTGAGAAATAATAGCTGTCCAGGCCTGTACCAAAACGTTTGAACAAACATGATGATTCGTCAAGGTAAACCACACTTTGTCAAAAACACATATGAACTTTATAAGTGCAGGAAAATTTTAATAAGATAAGCAAGAGGTTTACAAGACAAAAAAACAATGCTCTAAAATATGTTGAATAAAGGTTTTTTTAAGGTTTGATCATATACACAATGTTTGTGAAGTAATGAAAAAATGCATGAAACTGCAATGCAATTGTGACATCAGCTGTCAATAAGCACGTTGTCTACCATGAATAATGTTAAGAATTGCAAATATTACTGTTACGTTCAATAGATGGCACTGTCATTGCGGTCAATAAATGTGTTAAACAAACATTTTTTAACCTGTTTATAAAAATACACAAATAATATAAATAATAAAATGTACCGAAATTTTAAAACACTCACGGAATAATTTGAAGAGATTTCAGATTTTGAACAAACGAATATAACTAACTAACCATCACGTCTTCCTCTGTCCTTTTTTTCAACTACATTCCCCTTCATAAATTTACAACATAAACTAAAACAAGCGTAACAACAAAACATGAACAAACGAATATTTACATTTTTTGTTGCATGTAGTTCATTTTTATATGTTTTGAATATTGAAAGCATTAACTTTGTGGATCATATTGATATATTATTTTGCGAAATAAAAAGACTTTGTGTTTTGATCCACTCACAAAGTCTTTTTATTTGTGGGTGGATCAAAGACTTTGTGTTTTGATCCACCCACAAATGTGTGTGGATCAAAACACAAAGTTTTTTTATTTCCCAAATTAACACATTTTTACATTATTGAAAATATCATTACATGATTTGTAAAAAAACATATTTTGCTAATAATTTCTGAAAGCTTGTCACGACTGAGATTTCTCATTGCTGATGACACTATGCACTCATTTTACGAATTCCACAAGAGTCGTAGATCATTTAGCATTCTGCTCCTGACGGGTGATTACAGTGCTCCGCTAGTGGTAGAGTGTGCTAGATCCTAGGCATTGAACATACCTCCAGCCCGATCTCTCTAGCTCCGTAGTTATTCGTTCTGGAGAACGATTGTTATGCCCCGGTCTGACAAAACAATCCCGGTCTTCGGGTCTATTGTTACGTTTGCGCTCATTGTGAATCACGTGGTCTGTTCCTTCCGTTGGAAATTTTTCGCTGAGCGCCGATAGATTTCCATACCCCCGGTAAATCGCGGCAATTATTAATGTTTTGTATGGAAAGCTCTTTCACGACAACTTTTAAAAGGTTTGAATGATAATGGATTCCATTTTAATTGCGGTCTGATTATAGAATCAAATATATTCCTAGGTTAATTAGTATGTTTTACATATGAAATGGTTGACATGTTTTTTTTAACATGTTACGGTACCAATTTGATTCCCGACTATATCAGTATAAAATTTCCTTGCGTATTTTCAAATGAATGATTTAATACAATTAAAAAAAAACAACTGTTTAGTTTTTTCCACGTGAATATTACTTGATCAGCTGGTCAAATAAAATTCACGTAGAAAAAACTACATGGTTGTTGTTTTATTCTATAAAGTGCAGTTCCACCAAGAAATTTCAGCAGAAAACTTAAATCAATGATTAAACGTTTCTTTGTTTATTTATTTATATATTTTCTTTCATACTATATATATGTATTTTAACACTTTGAAGTGGTCAGATCAGGTGTCGGTGGGTATGCATGCGGTGGGAGATGCATGAATGTGAAAGAGGCGAAGATTGTTTGAAAAAGACACATTATTGTGGCGTTCTTTTCTCTCTGGCTACCCCAGCGGAGATGCGTAACGGTTAGTTTTTTTTAATCATAAACTGTTTTTATTTAAATACATAGATGGAAGTTTGAACAGCTTTTGAAACTAGTAACCAGTGTTTTTATTTAGAATACACTATTTTTACTCACCCATGTTGAGATGTTAAAATGTAAAAATAATTCAGTGTAGAACCACAGTTTTGTGGACAAGTATTTGGACACATCCAAAATGTTATAAGAGGTACATTGTGTTTGAATGTTTTTTTTACCCAATGAAGTAATTTTTCTGTGGAACCATTAGGGGCCTTACGCGCCCAGCTCCGTCGGTTGGCGTCTACGGGAGCTGCCTTTCATCCATTAAAAAATTAAGTGCATAACATTAAACGTCATTATTAATTCCCTCGCTGACAGGACAACAAGGCCGTTCTCTAATAGAGACAATTTGTTTTGATAAACTTTGCATCATATATTATAATTTCAGAACGCGATTCTAAGATTTCTTTTTTATGAATATTATATTTGAGATACCAATCTCCAGATAAAGTTACACTTTATTTTTAATTTATATTTTTTTTCAAGATATAATAAATGATAAATAATTATAAAATACATGAAGTTCACGTTATATTATTTATTGATTTGGCATCAACTTTGTGAAATGACATGTTAATTATTTTTTTAAAAAATACCACTTATTGAGTTTTATTTGATTCCACTGTTTTACTTTTCACCTGTAGTTTTCGAAACTAGTCATGTGTAATAAAATAAATCTCATTCAGTGTCTATATACAAGTGCTTATTTATTTTACTCATATTATTTCTCGTTATAGTGCACGTCATAAAAATGCATTTATTTTTTAATGGCTGTATTAAAAAAAAAAACGTCTTAATTTTAAGCGTGTCCAAATACTTGTTCACAAATCTAGATTTTTCCACTTTTAGAGATAGAGATTTTCTATATTTTGTATATCTCAGCTACGATAAAGAAGATATTGGATGTTTGAGTATTTACAGGGCTTACGACTTGTCATATGCAAGTTGAGTGATCACTTTACACACGTGTAACATTTACCATTCTACCCATGATTACTTCTCAAATTTCGGAAGTCATTTTAAACGTTTTTGATCAACGTCATTACGTTTGAGTAGTATGTTTGTTAAACATCGTTGGAATGATGAACGTTACACATGTGTGAAATGATCACCTTATCAGCATATGACAAGTTGTAAGCCTTAAAAACTCAAACTTCCTCATTCTTCTTCATCTATGTTGAGACGTCAAAAATCTAAAATTATACAATTTTTACACCGTTCAGATGCTGGGTCTTTTCAGGGTTTTCGCATATTTTCATTTTTACATGATACAACATAGCGCTTTGAAGATGGCTCCTGAAGTGTTGTCTAACAAACGCAGCTTACGAAACACCCCATATATTCCAGAAAAAGCACTCAGCATTTTTATATTTTTTTTCTTAGAATTGTACGTATATGTGTATTTTATTACTTTTTCGGATATATACGGAATACAGAATTATTTTTGTCAATTGGCATTGAAAATCTTTTTTTAAATCTTAATTTAAAATTTTCCATTTTAATTCTCGAATCTCGGAGTCAAAATTCATTATCCTGCCGCAAGCCGTACATAGACGCCTATCGCGCAATTTTTACTGCTTTATTTTTATTTAACATTCGCCATAAAATACGAGTCCAGCTTCCGATAAATTTATTGGGTAATTTAGGAAATTATGTGTCGTTATTATTGAAATTCAATTTTATATTGACATTGCGTTGTTAAATAAAAATTAACGAGAGAGGCAGCAAAATATTACCACTCTCTCGAGATATAAGCGAAACTGGGAAAACTATACAAAATGTGAGCGATATATTTCAATTTAGATTTTTTAAATTAATACATTGCCGTAGCAAATCGTATTTTATGACATTTTTTTGAAGCGGCATTCTAAATAATGGAATGTACTTAAAAAAATAAGAGTGAAAATTTTAATCTAAATACGAATGTAGGTGTTTCATTCAAATAATCCTAGTATTAAACTTCATTGCAATATTTTTGTATTTTGAATGTATTTTATAACAATATCAAAAAAACTATTTAACTAACCATCGAGCCGCTCCTCGCTGGGGTATGTGGAGAGAATATACCGCCACACAAACTGTCTTTGCAGACAATCTTCGCCCTTTCCACATTCAAATATCCTTCTCACACATACACGCCGATTATTCCGACTCTTGACCTGACTCGCCCAAGTATTTGAAATATTTGGTTATGCCAAGTTTTCTTCGGGTTTTTTCTGCGTCTATTTCCAACCACATTTATCTCATAAATTTATGTAACTATATTTTCTTCACTCATTCTATTCACATGCCTAAACTAATGTCAAAAACTGCCCAAAATAACTAAAATTACCATTTATCTTATAAATAGAAAATTTTAATATCGACCAGTTTCGAAACAAAAAAAACTCGTATCTCAATAATAATACATAAGTTTGAATAAGTTTTAAGAAAAATGTTATTGGCTTCAAAGTCTTTTTGAAATCATAAATAAGTTGTAATGATTTTGAACAAAAATATATTTTAAGTATTACATGGAAAAGCATAAAGTTAGTGGTGCAAATATTTGCGAAAATAGACTTTGCATAATCAGATTGGTCATTACATATCAGTACATCCAAACCGCTTGTTCTTTCATTATTTTTTAATTCACATTCATAATAATCCATTCATTTAATTTCAAAGTTAAATTTCAATTTTGGGATTTATCGCATCGTGAAGATGGAACGACAAATGTATTGTACTGATTATGTAAGATTCGTACAACATATCGGAATAAAATAAAATTTTATATGCATATGCTTTTACGCATTTATAATTTATTTTCGAATACTTTTGCTATCGTATAGGTTTCTTTTATTGTAAGTTATTTTTTCAGACAACTTTTTTGTGATTTTCATCGAAAAAATACGGCATTTCCCTCGATAATGTTTCTGGAAATAATTATCCCCCTTTTCAGAAGAAGGTTTAAATCTATCGCGCCTTTTCCCTTAATGGTAAATGGGTGAAGCAAGGAATATAATCGACTAGATTGTGAGGTTCTTATCTTACAGTTTCATGGACTATTCTCCACCATTATATATAAGTTCGGCTTTCGCAAGTCATGACACGCTCGGTTTTTTCGTCCCCTCGTCCCCTCGCCTCCTCAGCTCGCCCAATACTTTCTTTACCATTCCTCACCAATATTTCCCCTTTTCAAATTCCGATCAAATGCAATCTCGCACGTGAACAGATTTTTGAGTGATGATTTTCGAGATTAACGCAAGCTGTGATGAGTGTTTGCCCTGCGAACAAAACAATTTTACCTGATTTACGGCCCCGAAAGATGTTCGCGTTTTTTCAATTATTCTTTTTTCGCTATGCATATTTTTTACATACCTTTCATTCAAGATGAAAAAATATTTTCATATTAAAGATGTACAATAGGCATTATTAATGCCGCATTAATAATGTTTGAAATATATTTTTCATATCGCGTTACGCTGAATGCGCCTTTTGTAATTCTCTCCGCAAACAGCATATCATGAACCCTATTGATTCAATTCAATATTGTTTATGAATTCTATGCATATTTAATAAGTTTAGGTATTCAAGTTTCGTTAATTATTATGCATTGTATTGTTTTTGTACCTATTATTTATTTACCTTCAATCAGTATTCTGTTAATTCTTGGTGCCATGACGAAAAACGATTACTATAAAATATGATATTTATACCAGTCGCATCCCTTAAAATATATGCTATTATTATTTCATGAATTATTGCAGTGTGTTAAGTTGACTTAGTTAAAATTCATAAAATGATAGCATTGCAACTTTTATTCTCTTTGTCTTCACATCGGTTTTTTCTCCTAATTTACATAAAAAGCGAGGCACATTTGTAGGCTTCGGTTGCTTTCTGTTTATTTTTATCTGTTGTGAGATCCGGGAGGCGTGCTGTAGACTGGTTTACTCTATTTGTTTTTTTTTCATTCGGAAAGTCGTTTCGATTTATTTTATCTTAACACAGTCTTGTGAACTCTATTACTCTCGGGGCGTTTTTATAAATTTTCTCGCCGTCTGTGTTTCCCTGATTACTATCAGCTATGAGGCAGATAGGTACTTTAACACCAATATTGGCTATACTTCGCTAAAAAGCTCGTAATCTTACTGCGGAAGAAGGATCCGTTTTATATTTTAACACGATTAAAGGCTATGGATATTCGCGATTGAACAAAATTGTTTTGGAATCTTTTTTTTAATAATACATAAAATATTTTACTTTTTTAATATTATCACGTAACTTTATCACGTAACTCTATGTCTGCCTCCGCAGTGTAATGGTCAGCACGCTCGGCTACCGTTATGGAGGTCTCGGATTCGATTCTCAGGGGGGGGTCAAATAAATATAAGTGATTTGTTTACTATAATATTTATTCAATATTACCTGAAGCGAAGGGCTGATCGCCTTTCCTTCATGTGTTAACGATCAAGATAACACTGCGTTTATGTGATGCAGTGCCTTATGCACCATTAGGATAAGGGTTAGAAGAATATTATCACGATGGTTTTTAAGAAAATAATTGTTTTATTAATTTACTGTAATAACATACAATGGAAGGGAGAGAATCAAGTCACCTTCATCCATAATGGCTGACTAACGTTCTGGCGCTTCCACTAATACACCTCGGAACAATAACATTCTCGGCCTTGCGAGTCGCCCGCCCGGCTCTGTCCTGCGGAGTCCGCCCCTGCCCCCCATTATTGGATTATTGAAATCTAGATTTATTAGAGGGCTCCATTCGACCTGAATCCTCCCCGGCCCTAAACTGCCCTCAGCCAAGTGAACGCCGGACGGGATAAGAACCCGACGCGCTAATTAAAATCTTACCCTCCAAAATATTTATCCAGGAATTTTTAAAAAGGTAAAATGAGCGAAACAAGGCATAGTACGGTAAAAAGTGTAATCGCTACAGAGGGGTACCTACCTTTCTACCACGCTTAAAGCGGTTAACTTATAAAGAATGCATTGTTATTTAAGATCCTAAACGCCACCCTTTTTAATACCCGCAGTTAGCACGCAGAGAGTTGGTACTTTCTCGTAATAATGGCCACACAATGTCGCGCATTTTTAGGAGTACCTACTCGACGGGAAATATTTGCAACAGCGAGGTGCCCTCACATAAAGGACTAAGGTATAACACCCCCAAAACGTTGCATCATTTTGATAAGCCTCTACAGTAAAACCACTTAAAGGGATTCCTCGAATATCTTTTTTTATTATGCGCTGTCACTTGTTTTCCCCCGAAACGCATTTTCATAAATCACTGATAAGCTTTCCACTCCATTTGAGTAACTACATGAGCTTTATACCTGTGTACACGCTCAAGTTACTTTCCTTTATAGAAAATCACATATTTCAAATAACGTTCTCTCGATAAAACTAAAGCGCAGTAAAGGTTTAGGTTTGACTTTTTCGCGTAAATTTTTCAACAACCTGGTAAAATGTATCGATATATTAAAGAAAGTTTGGACATCTTTTTATCAATATATATTATTTTCAAGATATATTTTGAAACTTTATTTATTTTATACAACGATAATTTTGAAAAAATCTCTTTCGGATTATTGTGTAAAACACAGAAGTGTAGTATAAAATAATTATATACTTATTAAATAAAAGTGGAAATACATTTATCATTTAGTATCTTTATAATCCATTTTTTGTTAAAATTTTACTTGGTTAACAACACTATTTATTATATATCTATTGCGACGCGTCTTTTGATGCATTTCGCATCGATGATTTTAAGAAAAAGTGGTATTTACTAAGTAAAACGTAAATAAAAATAGATAAATATTACAACAAAGTACCGAATCAATTAACGTAATATTAATTACCATCTATTTCTCACGCTTAATTCTTACTTCAATGCTATATATAAATCACAATGTTAGTTATCATTTCTGACCCAAATACTAAGTATTACACCCTTCCGCGACCTTTGCACCGCTCGCATTCAGGCTCTACGCTGCGTCACCGCCGGCGCCTCTCTGAAACAATCGCCGGGCCAGGATTAAGCGTCGCGGTGCCGGGCGTCGATAAAGCGAGAACAGCTTATTAAGGGATTTGTGTCCACCGCTCAGCCTACCTCCTGCTTTCCTCCATCCACCTACCTTCTCGGTATCCTCCGATTAACCCCCGGTTTATCCGTTACAAGGTGCGACGGGCTTACCACAAACCGCAGTGCTTCTTCGAAACATCTCCTTACAATGTTACCGGGAACTTACCTGTACCTCTCGGAACCACGAAAATTTCACCGCTCGGTAGGTACCTTGTAACATAGATATACCGCATACTTTTATCAATGAAAAATTTTACTCTTTTTTTAATATTGCATACAAGGTACGTACGATAACAAGGTCTTGTTGTGTTAATATTTTAAATTTTTATTTTAATCGTTAAGTTTTATATCTATTTGTGAATAAATATGCCATGTGTGAAACAAATTTTAAATTACACATTGTCTTTTCTCTCTATACTCATTTAATGCTATAAAAGAGTATAATAATATCAAAGTTATAACAAACAATCAATTCTGGTGAAAAATCTTAACTAAATATCTAAATTTTAATTATAAAAACACTTGTTTTTTACCACGAAATGAATTCGAAACAATAAATTTAATATTTTGTATAAAGCATTATTAACTTTGTGGTATGGTAATAATACACTTTTTTATCATTCATTATTCACTTTGTGTTTTACCGTTCATTGTTCATTTTTTTTGTTTTTACACTCTTCTTATCATTCATTGTTCACTTTGTGTTTTACCACAGTAAAAGTGCTATTACACAAGTGAACAATGAATGATAAATAGAGTGTTTTAATAAATAAAATAACAAAATAACTCATTTAATGTTTGTAGATATGATAAAGATTTGGTCGTCTTTTCACATCTTGTCCTAATTATCGTACAAATAAATATTTTTACAAGTAGTTGTTCTTTTTCATATGTTCTCGTCGTATTTTTAATGATGAAAAAGGAGTAATCCTCCTCCTTCGGCCTTCGTACCACTTACAGATGAAAATAATGTATCAAACAGGTAATATTCTCGAAGGGTTCACCTTATTAGGGAGCTTCTTAAATTACTTTTCCCCAGTTGTATCAATCATTCTCCGAATCTGGAAATGTTCCGCGAGAAGAAATCGCGTTCCCCAGTGAACGTGTAATACAAGAGCCGGCATTGTTTGTTTTGCGTAAGCGTTTCCGCCTTCGTGATTATCAGGAAAAAAGTTCAAAATTGTTCGAATCATTTTTCATTCTCGCCTGACTAACGCGGCGCTGTACTGCGACTGCGAACCCCCTTAATCCCTACGTAATATTAAATTCAAAGTTGCAAAAATGAGAGAACTCTTTCGGAGCGAGCAAATTAAAATTGTGCGGTGTTTTTATTCAATCAATACGGCGGCGCTCTCTTTATATACGGCATAATAAAACTTTTTCTATTATTACATACAAAACTTATTTTCACCTTTTGAATTGTTCCTTTTTTAACACTTTGCATGAATATTTTCAACAATGATATTTCAAGTCAGACTAATAGGCAGATGTGTGAAGATTTATAGAGTGATATGCGAATTTTCAACCTCCTGTTTTAATAATTTTGCTCCATATATTTCAAATAATTTATCGTTTCGCGTTAAAAGCTTCTTTCTGAAATATTATACTATGATTTGTGAATAATACACACCAGTTAGTAAAATCTAGACAGGAGTAGGTAAAACGTGTGATTTGTCCGCCTTTGTGATTTCGTTAACACATGAAGCTCTCCACTTCAGGTATCAGTCCAGGGTTACATTGAATAGATATTAGAGTGATAAAATCACTTTTATTTATTTGACGCCCCCCCCTTGGGGATCGAACCCGGGACCTCCAGAACGGTGGCCGAGCGTGCTGACCATAATGAGGCGGACAGTAATTTTAGACAGTGTATATTTAACTTCATTGTACGATTAATCCTACATTCTAGGTGCAGAGATAAAACACAAATAAGAAGTTTTTTTTTGTTAGTTATTCATCTACAACTTCTTATACAAAATGTATGTTCATAGCTAGCTTATTATAGCATAGAATAAAACAATACTTTCCAACAACATAAAATAAAATAAGGATAATATTCAAGGCGTGATTTCATTACACCTTATTGGACTATAAGAAATAAGTAAGCAGATAATGCTTGTACACACAACACAAGTGGTCATATAAAAAATGAGGAATTTTAACATAAATAGTTTTGTAAATTGATAAAAAAAGAAAGATGTGAAAACGAAAATCAGGTTAGAAATTAAAAGATTTAGGGAAAGAATGCTGTTGTATATAGGTACCTTGGTCAAAAAGTATTTACTGAATAAGTTTATAAGTACCTAAGTTATCTATTTTTATCATTCAGAAGTATGTCCTCTTTTAATTCATTTAAAATGATATACCTATAATTCCACCCCTATCGGTGCTCTACCCTCTCACACTTCAGTCGACGTTCTCATCTTATCCCCTGATTTATAAGGGATTACTCCCCC